>NC_041218.1:30085719-30094553 GCF_002837175.3 Physeter macrocephalus
AGGGGTAGGACGGGAATAAAACACAGACCTACTAGAGAATGGACTTGAGGACATGGGGAGGGGGAAGGGTAAGCTGTGACAAAGTGAGAGAGTGGCATGGACATGTATACACTACCAAATGTAAAACAGATAGCTAGTGGGAAGTAGCCGCATGGCACAGGGAGATCAGCTCGGTGCTTTGTGACCACCTAGCGGGGTGGGATAGGGAGGGTGGGAGGGAGGGAGACGCAAGAGGGAAGAGATATGGGGGTATACGTATATGTATAACTGATTCACTTTGTTGTAAAGCGGAAACTAACACACCATTGTAAAGCAATTATACCCCAATAAAGATGTTAAAAAAAAAAAAAAGAATGCTGAGGCTGAGAGAAAAAAAAAACAAAAAAAAACATGGGGTAGTGTATCTTCCTTTATCTTTGTATAACTTTTGCTTGGTTCCGTGGCTATAATTAACATGTGTTCCTGTTGTAATTTACCAACACTTAACAAAATTAAAATTTAAAATCACTGTCTGAGGAACCATCAGCTTCCCTATCACTCTAGCTCTTTTCCCTGCAGCAAATTTATGGCTAATCAAGGAAAAGTTCTTAATAACTGGCTGCCTTTGATAATTTAAAGACTCCCCTACCTAGAGGCATGGTATGAACGAGATGTCCTCCCAAGTTCCTTCTGACTTGGCACATATACTTATAGTCATATGAATATTTATTCAACTATATTATATGAAACTATATGGCACATTTTAGCCCCCACTATTTTTCTCCCATTTAACCCCGTTTGTCTCTGTAGAATTAGTATTTTACAACTGAATCGAGTGAATGATGGACTTTCAAGAAATTTTCCATGAATCTAGAAAATTTCCATGATTACATATATGTACAAGTTGAGGTAGAAATAAAGATGATGTGAGAAAATAAAGAAGCTAGTTGCCATTTGAAAGCAATATTGTTTGCTAATCTGAAAACTACATTTATAACTATTCATTTGCTCCTTGATTTTGTCCCTGTGCTCTCTCAGTTCATTTTATGTAATATTTTCTTTCTATTTCAAAACTTTGGAAGTGCTGTAAGCAGCCTCCTTACAGTAAAAAATTAACGTTGAGGTTAGGAGTATAAGGCACTAGAGATACTTTCCCATAGCAGTTTAAATTAACTTAACCATGGAATGAAATTGAAGTATTCTGCAAAGAAAACTAGAGCTGTATTACTCTCTTCCCCATCACACCAGGTGACCACAGCTACACAACAGCAAAAATCTAGTATATATTTCAACCATTTCCCCTTCTGAAACTGAGCTTTGAGAGACAAGGATCAGACTTCTGTGTTTCATAAATACTCATGATATTCATGAATTCATAAATAGTCATTCATAAATATCATTTATCTAACCATATTCAGTAATTCAATAAATATGGATTAAAAAAACTTGTAAATATTTTCCGTAAATAACCCAAGTACAATAAACAAATAATTGCTACTTCAGCCTTGGATGACAAAGAGAAAATAAAAGTACCCTCCTCTTGTTCCTCCCTCTGCTTTCCAGGAAATTTACAGATATAAATATTCTCTGTGTGTGATATTCCTGTATGTAGATGTAGGCATTCCATTTATTATGGATGAATGTGGGATGTGGTGGAGTTATCAAGTGGTGCTTGGTATGTAAGAAACCAATTTAGAATGATCTGTTTCTGTACGCCTACAACCATATGGGTTGGTAACTTACAGAATGGCTTGATGGGAGACTCTCATCATATGGACACCTGCTCCACTCAATACTACATAGAGATGTTGATGAGTTAGTTTCTCTAAGCTCAACTTCATCATTCTAGATTGCAGTGCCTACTTCATAGGATTGCAAAGAAGATTACATAAAGGGTGGCTTGCAAAATACTCAGCAAAGTTCCTGGCACAAAGTCAGTGGTCTACATATGCTGGCCATTAATGATATAAACTGTGTTCAGGGCCATTTCTTGAATCCACTGAGCTAGAAAAATTGTTTTATTCTGTTTCTGTATGCTTCCGTTTTCTAGGTCCAGCAGTAAATTTAAGAAAATCGATGTAAGACCAAGATAATTTAAACAAAATGATAGCTAATTCTCAGACCAATTAGACCAAGGGAAATTGTGACCCTGAAGTAAACATAATGGAAAATACTCTTCAGAACTGCCATGGTTCTTAAGAAGTAATCAAAGGTGAGAGCATCAAAAAAGAAAATAATAACCCGGAGAGGACTACTCTTGCAGCTTCGAAAAGACAGAAATAGCAATTGCAGGTAATTTTAAGCAATTGTTATTTTTTAAAATAAATTTATTTATTTTATTTTATTTATTTATTATTTTTGGCTGTATTGGGTCTTCATTGCTGAGTGCAGGCTTTTCTCTGGTTGCAGAGAGCAGGGGCTACTCTTCGCTGCAGTGCACAGGGCTTCTCACTGTGGTGGCTTCTCTTGTTGCGGAGCACGGGCTCTAGGCACGTGGGCTTCAGTAGTTGTGGCACGTGGGCTCAGTATTTGTGGCTCGTGGGCTCTAGAGCACAGGCTCAGTAGTTGTGGTGCACGGGCTTAGTTGCTCCGCAGCATGTGGGATCTTCCTGGACCAGGGATTGAACCCGTATCCCCTGCATTGGGAGGCAGATTCCCAACCACTGCGCCACCAGGGAAGCACTTAAACAATCTTTAAATTCTCTTTCTTGAAACTGCCACTATGAGGAGTGAGGAAATTGTTATGAAGTACTTTTTTTACCTCTGCCTCTAATGGCTGGTTGTTGTGAATCAGGGAAAAGAGGCAGAAGAGGTGATAAGGTAATAGGAAAATATGGAAGGGGTGAGGGGAAATCTTTATTAACTTTGTACTGTTATAAATAAGTTTATAACAGCAGGCTCACTTTTTAAAAAGTGCACAAGATTGAAGAAAAAGAGAAGGAAAAGAAGCAGTGTTTTGTTTTTTTCTTAACATCCTTATTGAAGTATAATTGCTTTACAATTGTGTGTTAGTTTCTGCTTTATAACAAAGTGAATCAGCTATACATATACATATATCTCCATATCTCCTCACTCTTGCGGCCCCCTCCACCGTCCGTATCCCACCCCTCTAGGTGGTCAAAACCACCGAGCTGATCTCCCTGTGCTATGCTGCTGCTTCCCACTAGTTATCTATTTTACATTTGGTGGTTTATATAAGCCCATGCCACTCTCTCACTTTGTCCCAGCTTACCCTTCCCCCTCCCCATGTCCTCAAGTCCATTCTCTATGTCTGTGTCTTTATTCCTGTCCTGCCCCTAAGTTTTTCATAACTATTTTTCTTTTTTTTTTAGATTCCATATATATGTGTTAGCATACGATATTTGTTTTTCTCTTTCTGACTTACTTCACTCTGTATGACAGACTCTAGGTCCATCCACATCACTACAAATAACTCAATTTCATTTCTTTTTATGGATGAGTAATATGCCATTGTATATATGTGCCACATCTTCTTTAACCATTCATCTGCCAATGGACACTTAGGTTGCTTCCATGTCCTGGCTATTGTAAATAGTGCTGCAGTGAACATTGTGGTACATGACTTTCTTCGAATTATGGTTTTCTCAGGGTATATGCCCAGTAGTTGGATTGCTGGGTCATATGGTAGTTCTATTTTTAGTTTTCTAAGGAACCGCCATACTGTTCTCCATAGTGGCTGTGTCAATTTACATTCCCACCAACAGTGCAAGAGGATTCTCTTTTCTCCACATCCTCTCCAGCATTTATTGTTTGTAGACTTTTTGTTGATGGCCATTCTGAGTGGTGTGAGGTGATACCTCATTGTAGTCTTGATTTGCATTTCTCTAATGATTAGTGATGTTAAGCATTCTTTCATGTGTTTCTTGGCAATCTGTATATCTTCTTTGGAGAGATGTCTGTTTAGTTCTTCTCCCCATTTTTGGATTGGGTTGTTTGTTTTTTTGATATTGAGCTGCATGAGCTGCTTATAAATCCTGGAGATTAATTCTTTGTCAGTTGCTTCATTTGCAAATATTTTCTCCCATTTTGAGGGTTGTCTTTTCATCTTGTTTATGGTTTCCTTTGCTGTGCAAAAGCTTTTAATTTTCATTAGGCCTCACTGTTTATTTTTGTTTTTATTTCCAATTCTCTAGGAGGTGGGTCAAAAAGGATGTTGCTGTGATTTATATCATAGAGTGTTCTTTCTGTTTTCCTCTCAGAGTTTTATAGTGTCTGGCCTTACATTTGGGTCTTTAATCCATTTGGAGTTTACTTTTGTGTATGGTGTTAGAGAGTGTTCTAATTTCATTCTTTTACATGTAGCTGTCCAGTTTTCCCAGCACCACTTATTGAAGAGGCTGTCTTTTCTCCGTTGTATATTCTTGCCTCCTTTATCAAAAATAAGGTGACCATATGTGCATGGGTTTATCCTGGGCTTCTATCCTGTTCCATTGGTCTATATTTCTGTTTTTGTGCCAGTACCATACAGTCTTTACCAAATTCATTGATTAGCTCTAGTAGTTTTCTGGTAGAGTCTTTAGGATTCTCTATATATAATATCATGTCATCTGCAGTGACAGCTTTAGTTCTTCTTTTGCAATTTGGATTCCTTTTTTTTCTTTTTCATCTCCAATTGCTGAGGCTGAAACTTCCAAAACTATGTTAAATAATAGTGGTGAGACTGGGCATCCTTGTCTTGATCCTGATCTTAGTGGAAATGGTTTCAGTTTTTCACCATTGAGAACGATGTTGGCTGTGAGTTTGTCATACATGGCCTTTATTATGTTGAGGTAAGTTCCCTCTATGCCTACTTTCTGGAGGGTTTTTAATCATAAATGGGGTGTTGAACTTTGTCAAAAGCTTTTCCTGCATCTATTGAGATGATCATATGGTTTTTATCCTTCAATTTGTTAATATGGTGTATCACATTGATTTGCGTATATTGAAGAATCTTTGCATTCCTGGGATAAACCCCATTTGATCATGGTGTATGATCCTTTTAATGTGCTGTTGGATTCTGTTTGCTAGTATTTCATTGAGAATTTTTGCAGCTATGTTCATCAGTGATATTGGCCTGTAGTTTTCTTTCTTTGTGACATCTTTGACTGGTTTTGGTATCAGGGTGATGGTGGTCTCGTAGAATGAGTTTGGGAGGGTTCCTCCCTCTGCTATATTTTGGAAGAATTTGAGAAGGATATGTGTTAGCTCGTCTCTAAATGTTTGATATAATTCACCTGTGAAGCCATCTGATCCTGGGCTTTTGTTGCAGTGTTTGTTAATCAAATAAAATGTGCTAAGCACTCAGCTAGGTGCTTTGTATATACATATAAAATTTACTTCATCCTTTCATTAATCTCACAAAGATGTTTAGTCAGGATAGGGTAGGTTATCCTATAATAGCAACTCTCAGTGGCTTAAAATAGCCTACATCTGGGTAATTCTCAAAGGCAGCTCCTTTCCCCATGACTGCTCAGACTTGCAATTCCATATCATATCAATACATCCTTCCAAAATTGAAAACAAAGATACTTCTGTAAAGTTTCATAATGCCACTTAATGTTTCTTCCCGGAAATGACATGTTACTTCCACTCACATTTCATTGGTCAAAGCAAATTACAGCAACATGTGTCACTTCAGTGGGGAACAGTGTAACTTCCTCATGTGCCTCAAAGCAGGAGAGCCAGAAATTCTGGTGAGCAGCATTGATGTCTATCACAAAAAGAGACTTCCTATTTTGAACGTAAGGAATCTGAGATTCAGAGATATTAACAACTTAGGCAAAATCACCCTCTTCCTATGTGATATATTGGAATGCAAAATTCCTAAATCTATATTCTTTCCATTGCAACACCTTGCCTCACATATATTCACTATCACATTTGTATCAACGTCACACACAGAACAAACAAATTTTCTACTTACATCAAAGTAGAAGTGAGCATTATAAGTTATCCCGTAGCCAGATAACACAGAGAACTGTGCCAATTACTGTAAAACCTACTAATATCATAATCATAGACTTTGGAAGGAGTTATTCTTATCCAGTTTTGATACTGAGATTCAATATTTTCGATCTTGCACTGTTGGTGTATTTTTTCTTTGTTCTGGTTTTTGTTTTCAAAAGGATTTTAGCACTTGTGTGTCCTGAAGGAACCTCTGTTGTGCACTTACCGCCTGGTAAAATCCATGGCATGCAGTTCAAAGAAAGTGCACCAATTAGGCTAAGAACATTTTCCAGATTCAAGGAAGCCTTCTCCACATTTGAGCATGGTCTATGGATCAGTGAAGATAGTAGTTCAAAGGGACTAGTCAGTGTAGTAAAATAAGTACCCTTGTTACCCATTAAAATTGCCTTTGTAAATAAAGTACAGTGAGTTTCCCTTTGATCTTAGGAAGATAGTCCAGCATGCTATACATAGCACAGAGATGAAAGTAGACAAGGCTGCTTAAAATGAAATATGCCGCTGAGTGATGTAAAGCTTTCAAACTCTTTTGAGCAGAAGCAGAAGTGATCTTATAAGTAATGTCCTTGCTTTGCAGTATTTTCATAGGGCATTTGGCACTCATTTCAGGTGATTTTTTAGTAATATGAATAAACAGTGGGTACTGCTGGGAAAATGTTATAGAACATTAGGCATAAATATGATCAATGATTTATGATAGGCTGCATATATTTGTTTGCATTTCTTGAAAGTTATATCTAGCTTTCGTATTATTTCATCAAGAATTCCTCATCACTCTTCTCTCTGGCCAGGACATGACATTTTTTAAAATTTAATAAAAATTCCTGTATATTCTTACATTTTTATCATCCCCTGGCTGGTTGACATGACTTGTCTTATTATTGGTAGAGGATGGTGCATTAAAAATTAGAAAATAGGTAAAGTTAGATTGTTGCATTTTCCTATTTAATGACTCACTCCTAGCTTCTAGTAGATTTCCTCTGGTTCACTTCCCTCCTCAAATGTCAATTTTTATACTAGTTTTTAACAAATCCAAGCCGAGGTTTTTGCTAATATTTAGCTTATATTCTTAGCACTGGCATTTTAATAGACGTTTTGAACCCAAAGGAATGAATCTCTCTTGGAGGAATTTTTGACACAAGTAATAGATGGGGTGTAAGAAGTGGTCTGAGTAGGGTGCAGCAATTGGCTCTCACTGGCTTTCTTGTCACCCATTTGGAAAGCTAACCATGGTTGAAGTATATATATAATATGTACAATAATTCTTACTTCAGCTTTGTGGCAATTTTATTATATCATCTTTTTAAAAGTTTGTTGAAGAAACCTTATTTTATTAAATCCCTAAATTACCTATAAAGTTTGAGCTTTCAGTATTTTTGTGACTGAATTTTCCTTTGGCAATTAAGAAAAGTACCTATTTTTCGACTATAAACAATGTTTTCCATTTTTTGTTTAGAAGTTATTTTGAATAAATTCAAATTATGGTCACATTTGATGATGTGCTTTCTGAAGATTAAATTTCTCAATATATCTTTTTAAAAATTAGAGGAAAATTATATATGGATAAACATAGAATGATCAGAATTACATTTCTGTATCAGCAAGCCAGCTACTCTAGGTGGAATTATGGCCATCTAAAGATGTCCCTGTTCTAATTCCTGGAACCTGTGACTATCTGTGTTATCTTACATGGATAAAGCCACTTTGAAGATATAGTTAATCTTAAGGACCTTGAGGTGGGGACAATACCTGGATTATCCATGTGGGCCCAACCTAATCATCTGAGAGCTTGTAAGACCCTCTCAGACTGAGGAGAGAATCAGAGGGCAAAATGGTTAGAGAGATGGAGGAAAGAGGCTATAGGCCACCAAGCATGGATGGTCTTTAGAAGTTGACAAAGACAAAGAAATGGATCCTCTTGTAGAGCCTCAAGAAAGGCATGCAGCCCTGCAAACATCTTGATTTCAACCTCGTGAGACCTGTGTTGGACTTCTGAGTTCCAGTATTATAAGATAATAAACTGGTGCTGTTTTAAGTCATTTAGTTTGTACTCATTTGTTACAGCAGCAATAGAAAAACAATACAGATTTTGGTACCAAGAGTGAGGTTTGAACCCATATAGCATACAATATACCAGATATTATTTTTTTTAACCTAAGAAAAATACATGTTTAGGAATACAATTTAATAATAAATGTGAAAAAACAATGTTACATATACAATTTTATTTAATAATTCTTGTGTGCAAGAGTTATATTTCTTCTTGGTTCACAATGAGAATTCTGCTTTATTGATTTTTCTAATTATTTTAATAAGAACAATTCAGAGAAAAATCCTCCAAACATAAACCAAAAACATCTGAAGTCTCACCATCTGGAGAGATCTTCTATTGATATTTTAATGATTGTTACTTCACACATCTCTATTTTTATACATACACACTCATACATAAAATTTTACATAAATGGAATCGTTACACTTACCATTTTTATTGAGTAAATTATTTTTAATTTTGAAATGCACTATTCATATATAAAATACTAAAATATATAACTAGTGTATACATAATAACAATAAACACCTCTGTAACCACAACTCAGATTAAGGAATGTAACATTTAACTGTACTTGAAAGTCCCCTGTGTTCCTTACCAATTGCATTTCCCCTCCTCTATTCCCAGAAGTAACCACTTTTTTAACTTTTTTTTTTTTTTTTTTTTTTTTTTTTGCTGTACGCGGGCCTCTCACTGTCGTGGCCTCTCCCGTTGTGGAGCACAGGCTCCGGACGCGCAGGCTCAGCAGCCATGGCTCACTGGGCCCAGCCGCTCCGCAGCATGTGGGATCTTCCTGGACCGGGGCATGAACCCGTGTCCCCTGCATTGGTAGGCAGAC
>NC_041218.1:30094683-30107844 GCF_002837175.3 Physeter macrocephalus
AAGTGACTTGTACTGGGTAGTCCCCTGTGTTCCTTACCAATTGGATTTCCCCTCCTCTATTCCCAGAAGTAACCACTTTTTTAACTTTTTTTTTTTTTTTTTTTTTTTTTTTTGCTGTACGCGGGCCTCTCACTGTCGTGGCCTCTCCCGTTGTGGAGCACAGGCTCCGGACGCGCAGGCTCAGCAGCCATGGCTCACTGGGCCCAGCCGCTCCGCGGCATGTGGGATCTTCCCGGACCGGGGCACGAACCCGTCCGTATCCCCTGCATCGGCAGATGGACTCGCAAACACGGCACCACCAGGGAAGCCCTTAACTTCTATATTAATCTTCCCTTGCATAAAAAATAAACTCAGCACCCATGTATTTATTCCTAAGTAATTTTTTTTAGCTTTGAAAAACTGAGCAGCAAGCTAGATTTACCTGTAAAAAAGGAAGCCATTGGGCTGCCCTGGCGGCGCAGTGGTTGAGAATCTGCCTGCCAATGAAGGGGACACGGGTTCGAGCCCTGGTCTGGGAAGATCCCACATGCCGCGGAGCAACTAAGCCCGTGGGCCACAATTACTGAGCCTGAGCGTCTGGAGCCTGTGCTCCACAATAAGAGAGGCCCGCGCACCGCGATGAAGAGTGGCCCCCGCTTGCCGCAACTAGAGAAAGCCCTCGCACAGAGACGAAGACCCAACACAGCCAAAAATAAATAAATAAATTAATAAACTTCTACCCCCAACATCTTCTTTAAAAAAAAAAAAAAAGAAAGCAATTACTGCTATTAAATGAAGGTTCCCAGGAGCATGTAAACAGAAAAGAACCTCTCCATCTCGTGGTGGAGTTTTATATCCACAGAGTCTATTCAGTACTTCTCTTATGATTTGGGGTGGTGGGAGACAGGGTCATCCTTCCTGAATTAGGAGTTGAGGGAATTAAGATTGAAATATAATAATAGATCAGAGCAGAGACATGCGGAGTATTTTGAAAGGCAGACTAGCTTTCAGGCCCTTGAAGCTTGACATCAACCTGATTTTTTTATATTAAAATAACTTTAAAAAAAAACAACTACAGGTGAGAAAAGTGATTGATCTTCAGTAGAAGGATGGGAAAATGAGAATCTTTCTCATGGGCTGTGCCCATCCTGACTCCATCAGAGGTAGAAGCTGTCCTGATCCAGGTATACAACCCTTTCCCGGCCCTTCAGCAGAGCAGAGCAATCTCTCACATGGAGGTGGGTATTGCCAGGGCTTGCAGGGCACTTATTCCCTATTCCGTATGTAGAATTGAGAAGGATTCCCTAAGAGAAACCCTGTTGGCCCTTCTTTTCCTTGTTTACTTCTTCCCACAGGAGAAGAAATGTCTTACCTAATAAGTGAAATTTGGAAGAGAAAGATGTCTCTCTTTGCCCCCATCTCTCTCTCTTTCTATATCTCTCTTCCCTATATGGAAACCAACCTTCCCATAGGATACATGCATTTTGGTCTGTCTACTTCCTTGTAGTCAGACACCTGGCTGTGGTGGTACCTAGGATTGAGCAGCTGTACCAGTGACAATGTCAGTTGGTCTAATTCAATGGAGAAATATTATCAAGTGCACTTAGTTGCATAGCTAAAGCTGTGTCTCCACTCTAGCCTTTATCAGTAATAGAGCTGATATTTTGAGCTCCATCTGTTTGACTCCATATTTGTCTTTCAGTTGGTACCAAACTTACAGGGTAGAAAGGGATGCTATCTATTAGGCTCCTTTAAACCCTGGCAGGTATATCAGATTGTCTTGTGCTGATGTCCTTAGTTATCCAAATCATATATTTAATTCCTCTTGTTCTGATTCCGTACTCACCAAGCAGCCTTCAGATAAAAGCTCACCTCTTTATGAGGCTTGTTTATAGGAAAATAATGTGTGCACCAGAGGATTTTACGTGCATGGCTTCCTTACCAGTTCTGTTTCTCCCTGTAAATTAATACATTGGCATTTTGTTTTGACACTTTACTTTTGTGAGCCTGGTTAATGTACATCTGCCCTTAAGAGATGAGTCTGTCAATAGAATGACCTTGGAAATTGTGAGCAATAGAATCAGACAAGGCTCCAAGACATTTCAGAATTCAATTTAATGTGTTTTAATACTGGGAAGAGTTGGGTGGTTTGGTTAATGTGAGAAAATTCACGGTTGCCTTACAATCCAATGTCATTATACCTAGCCGTGAATACATTTACTTGTCTTAAGAACTCAGGAAAGTAAAATCCAATTAAGAGGTATGGCCACCTGGGTGGGAGATAGAGACCCTAACCTGACTTGAAAATTAGATAATGATGTAATTCACTTCTAATGGATATGAGCCACATGAAGTTTTCTTCTTTCACAGTGGAAGTCCTTATTATAGGCTGCTATAATCTACAGGGTTCGGTACATTCCAGCCCTGTCACAGACAGGATCCAGGTTTATCCCAGGACTCACCGAGGTCACTGAGCAGATTAGAAGACAGCTCCAAAAGTCATATGGGGAAATAACCCCTAAAATTTTGTGAGATGATATGTTTCCTTTGTGGGAAAGAATTTTTCATATCTGAAAGATTTAGAATTAATTGTAGGAATATTCAAGAGAACCAAAATGTAATACTAATTTTTCACATTAATTAATGTGTTTATACTTGCTAAATTAAGTATCTATAATGCCTAAGAGGCATTACGTGTTAGGAAAACAGCTCAACCTTGTAATACTGTTTTTAAAATGTCTAACTGAGAAGTGATATAGAATCATATGTCTAGACTGAATATAATCAATTTTATAATATTGGGTCGGCCAAAAAGTTCGTTGGGGTTCTCCCATATGGAAAAACCCCAACGAACTTTTTGGCCAACGCAGTAGTATTTGAAGATTTAAGAAAACTTGAAACCATTTTAAAGTTTCATTTATTAATTTTCTAAGTATTCCTCAAATACTTGATTAAGTTTGTTAGATAATTCATGTATGCATAGAAAAAAATTGAGCATATTAAATGCATTAGTGCAGCTTTAAATGTTTAAAAGGAGTTTAATTAACAAGACTTATAACTGGTTCCAGACAGTAACCAAAGACCTCCTTTAAATGGACTGTGAAAATGTGTTAGCTTTCTACATGGGATAATAAGGTTTATAAAATGACTGAAAACTGAAAAGAAGAACTAATTCTTTTTTACATATAACTATACTAAACTGAATATTTTTTTAACTAATAATCTATTACTGATTTTTTCCACATGAAAACCAATCTGGAGGAACCCAAATTCTCATTTAGTAGGAATCACTTGTAGTATTAGACACAGATCAAAATTGTGATATCAAAAAGTCGATGTCAGTGTCAAGATTAGGTAAATTCACTAGAGAATGCCAACCTAGAATGGCCCGTTGAGAGTCAGGCAACTGACCTTGAATCTACTACATTCTGACCACATTATTGCCAATTCCCTTCCTTTTCTGGAACATCTATAAGTTTTTTAGTGCTTTATTAAAATACGCTGTTTCCTTAAAGTACTGAATATTTAAAATATGACATATCCTTGTGATTAAAGCACACACTTTAAGTAATCATTGGTTTTTATGTTTCTCAAGCAAGTCAGCTCTGGTAATAATGAAGACAGACTTGTAACCTTAATAATGGAATTTACCTAACTTCCTAATGACTTTTCATGAGTTTGCACTTCAAAAGAGCTTTTGCCCCTTCTCTAGGTCCTATTGTGTGATGCATGAATAGATCTCTAGTTATCAATGGCAAGAGCATTTGGGAACCAGACAGATCTTGGTTTGAATTACAGTTCAGCCTTACACTAGATCTGAGACCTTGGGAAAGATATTCAACCTCTTAGGCTTCTCAGCTATAAATTGAAAATGATGATATCTATCTTATAGGGTTGTTGAAAAGCTTAGAGATATTATACAAAAAGAGTTGGTACACAACTGGCCCTTAATGGAATAACAGACGTGATTTTTATAGGTAGTGTAAAAACAAGGGTGTGTATATGTTGTTAGGTGAGAAAGGGTTAATTTCTGCAGTGGGCTGAGTGTGTGTGTGTGTGTGTGTGTGTGTGTGTGTGTGTGTGTGCAGATCAAGGACAAGCTGCCTTGACAATATGCTGCTGCAGTGAATCATGGCTGGCTGCCAAACAGAGGCTCCAAAGACCCTTGTGCAAAGTTAGGCGATGATCTGCAGAGTGTAAATGATACCCTGAAAAAACTCGAACTTCAGACTTCGTGGGATTGAAGCTCTGCCCTCATACAATCTCCCAGAGATCACATATCCTATGCCCCATTGGAGTGAGAAAAATCCCTAAGCCCAGCAATTGTCCCTATAGATTTTGGGTTGCCTACTTAATTCCTTAAGGTCTCCTTCACTCACCGGCCACATGCCCTAGTGTTCATTTTTTTCATACAGCCAGTAGATGCTTGTTTTTTTTTAACCCCCCCCCCGCCATGAACTTGTGGAAACTATAAAAAGGGTTGTCTTCTATATACTGTTGTGGCTGCTGAAATTCTGAAAGAGACATTTTATATCAGGCTCCAACTCTAAACAATGTTAAAAGAATCAAATAGGATGATCTGAGAGAGAGAGAGAGAGAGAGAGAGAGAGAGAGAGAGAGAGAGAGAGAGAGAGGGAGAGGTCAAAGATGGTGACACTATTTGGATGCAAAAAGACTGAGGTTTTTAAAGAGAGCTCTATGAAAGGGAAAAGATCTCCTCCATCGACAGTCTTACTGAAATTCACTCTTTTTCAATTAAGTCTTTGTCTAAAGCACCTTTTAAATTGAATAACAGAGATGTGTATACATACATACATACATATATATATGTATATACGCATGTATGAGTTTTCTGGTCCATTTTAATTTCAGAGACATGAAAATTATTCCTCTGGTCACTCTTCCTTTAAATATAGAGTGGCAGTATAGTTTAGTAGAAAGAATTTAAAATTTGAACTAGCTAGATCCATTTTGTAGTTATATGGAATGGGATAAATTGTTGAGCCTCTGGCGTGATTCACCTGGCTTAAAATTCTAGCTCTATCCTTTATTGCCATGTAGCCTTGGGCAAATTTATTTACCATCGGGAACCTCACTTCCCTTTTCTGTCACAATAGGACAGTAATTCCTACTGGTTTTTTTATGGAGAATGGATTGAGGGGAGCAAATATTAATGTGCCAAAGGCTGAGGGAGTAGTCCAGTTGAGAGACTGCAGTTTTTTTGACTAGGTTGGTGGCAATGAGGACAGAAAATGAGATGGATTTGCAGTATGCTTTGCAGTAGAATTGATAGAACTTTCCATTAGAGTGAATACAGTGTAGATATAAAAGAACAAATCAAGGATAAAATCTAGATTTCTGGTTGAAAAATGGTTCGAATCAATGGTGATCACACTTACTACTTGTTCAGAAGTGGTGTAGTGTTCCATTGCTAAGAGTTCCATTTTGCACACATGAACTTGACATAACCTGTATCTGGTTGGATGCTAGAATCTGGAGCTCCCAGTAGAAGTGTTCTGGGCTAGAGATGTACTTATAGGAGTCGTCAAGATAGCAATGTAATTTAAAGCTTGAGAACTAATTGAGATGGTACAAGGGTAGGGTGAGACTGGCGGGAAAGAAAAGGAAGAAAAATAACAAGGGGCAAAGTGGGCTCAGGAAATGCAGCTGTTCCCCATTCCATCATCTCCCAGTGCCCTGCAGGGAGAAAGAACTCTTGAAACTAATCCTGCTGTCTCCTTCCAGGGTTAATTTAGAGGAGTAGGGAGGGGACAGTAGAGACATATATGAAAGCCTTAAATAGAAGCAGCTGCTGACTCTTCTGGGTAGTAATTTGATGACTATTTATTTAGCTTCAGTGGAATAATTTTGTGGAATAGATGAAACAGTTTAAAATATTCTTATGCTGACTGTATATACCTTTATGTCTTACCAATTTTTAAAAATTGCATGGCTAGATTTACAGAAGGGCATTTCCAGGTAGAACTGAGATATTTTAAGGGTATAAAAAACTTGGGTGTGCCATATGTTCAGTTTGAGTTAGCCCAATGAGTAAATATTACTGTTAAAATTCTAAAGCACTATATACCTTTTAATGATGGATGATCATTTCTATTTGTGCTTTCCACATGATTATAAAATAAAATAAAATTATATTGGCAATTTGCATCTACTATGTCTGTGATAGTAAGTGCTTTTTCTGCTTGGTATTTAATGGAAAGCAGTAATTTAATAAGCCAATGAGAGTTTTGAATGATTATTTTATGAACTAAGAATCTTTTTTTCCATTCTCCTTATTCAGCCTGTAAGCTTGGGGATTTTTTTCCCCTTTCTTTCTTTCTTCCCTAAGGAGTGAAACAGTTGAAAATCTGAAGCATCCCTGTTATGGTCTGCACCGAAGTTACTAGTTAAAAAACAAGTTGAGCAAGTTTTAAAGAAAAGACCTGTTAGTTAAGTAGAAGGCAAATATTTTCATTAGTGCTGAGTGGAAAAGGGAAAGTTTCATGTGACACATCAATGTTCCATCACTTCTCACCCAAAGCCCTTTTACCTCAGAGAAGAGGGAGAAAACAAAATAATGAATTCGAAATGAGGAGAGTTTACATTAGCAAATTTTTTTTTTTTTTCACAAAATGGAGAAAGAAGAGATGGTGCTATTTTATTCAGCACCACAGTACTTTTTCATGTAAAACAGAAACTCAAACAATTGTTTTGGATATGTTTTTGATTAGGATGGAACAATTAAGAATAATAATTGAGAAGATGCTAAAGGTGGTAAGGAAGATAGGGAAAGGAAGTACATTCCTGTAGCCTGACCCATTGTGTGTATGCGGTGGAGATCAAAACGGCTTTTCATCTCCTGAACACCGCCTCACACCTAGATGGCACCAAGAAGGCTTGATTTACCTTCTGGAAGCAATATGGTGCCCTGACATGGTGGAACTGAACCAAGGCCTTTGGGATGCACCTCTGGAGGAAGGAGGGCTTTCTCTCAACAGTGGTCCTCATCCCAGGAAACTCAATTTGAAAAGGGGAGAGCAAAGCTGTCCCATCTTAGACTTGTCAGTGTAATTATTGGTGAGGAGAGTTGATTTCTGTTAGAAGTGCTACCTTCAACCCAGCTCCAAAGAAGCTTGACTCAGGAAACTAAAAATATTCACATGAAAATTTTCGCAGGAAAATACTGGGGTCACAAACCGCTCTGATCGTGAACCTCTTACAAGAATTGTTACACTGGCTGGAGGAGGACTGGCTCAGCCCTCCACATGCATATCCTTCTTCTACTTCAGCCAAGGGAGTAGTGGAACAAAACATGAGAAGAAGGAAGGCACAATGATAGTGCAGTCATGCCTACATCACCAGGAGCAACAGCGTACCGAAATGGAGCACAACATTGGCAATGGAAGTTGAGTCACCGTATTGGTGCCTGTATATAGAACAAGTTCTAAGGATATCCAGGGACAGGGTGAGATAGGCTGGCCCTCGTTAAAGGAAATAAGTGTGTAAAAGCTTGCAGTTTTAAAACAAACAAACAGAAGACTACGGTTATCATATCACTCCTTCCCCTGCAAACATATTCTCTCCTATTGATGAAAAATGGCAGCATGTATTCCATTCAGAGATTGCACTTAAAATACTCAATACCATTATAGTCCAGACGACAACAAACTAGAATGGATGTTCCATAGTTCCTGGAGGTCAAGTGCTGCCCCAACCTTAATGCTTTATTTTCTAGATGGTCAAAGATTGTGGGAGAGTGGGCCAGGTAGTTGGGGAGTCAAGGGCTCAGAGCAGCAGCTATTTCAGAAGCATTTAATATTGTAATAACCAGTAGATCCATATCCATGCTTGCCAGATAAATATAAACTCTGATGAAATTAGATGAGTTCCCAAATGTTCCCTCCCTCTTGAAAACTTGAATCCATGGTGTGCAGCATATTTTTTTAAATATTTTGGTTCAATAATGAATCTGAGCATGCTTCCTTGATCATTCATCAGGTATTTATTTTACTACACATTAATTTTGGTGATAGAAGAGATTTTGGAGCTACTTATTTTGAGAGTTACTTTCTACCTCAGATCTCTAATCAAAATTGAATTATTATCAAATGGTTTTTATAGATACAAATCAAGATTTCATTCGTATATAGAAACAACATTTTAGTGTACGCATGCACTTGAACTATCTCGGGATCATTATATGTAAAGATTCGGGAAGAACTCATTTAGCACAGCTTTTCTAAGCATGGTTTTTAAAAAGGTAATCAGCAAATAAACTGCCGACCATAAATTATTTTTAAAAGTACTAATAGGAAAGATTGATTAAAACAAATTTTTTTTGCCATTGATGCGAACAGGGGAAGAAACTGATTTGGATACAAGTCAACTCTGCCTGCCTATCTAAATGGAGTGGATATCCAAAAGAGAGTACACACATTAAGTTGCTTTCCAGCACCCAGGTTGTTTGTTCCTACCCTCCTACTAGGTCTCTGTTGATTAAGGGCCACATTTCCAGAGAGCAGCAAGAACTCATGACCCTGAGAAACAGGATAGACTCTCAGTGCAACTGGGTTGCCCGGAGTTTCCTTGGTTATGGAAGGACAGAAAAAATTATTAGGGAACTTGGAGAATTTTCTGTTTTGGAGAATTATAGGCAGAATTTAGTCCTATCTTCAGGTGCTTTATCCCAGAGAAAAAAAGGATGACTAAAAAAAAAATCTGCTGCCAGGAACATAGATAGATAAGTAGATAGATAATTTTAAAAAATAGGCTTGGCTCACGGATGAGTGATATGAGTGCAAAACCATCTTTGTGTTTCCACTTCTCTCCAGTTCAGCCATCTCATTACCTCTTCCTTTTCTGATTCTTCTTTCTTTCTTTTTTATTTCAACCTCCTCACCTCTCTCCCCTTCCCCCTCCTCCCATACCCTCCCTTCCCCTCTCCTTCTCTTCCTTCTCCCCTCAATCTCTCTTCCTCTTCTCCCCCTCCCTCCTCGTGTCCCTCCCCCTTTTCTGCTTCCTTCCCTCCCTCATTCCCCTTCTGTTCTAACTCCAGTCACACAATGCTTCCTTAATCCTTTCCCTCCTCTTTTAATGCTTCAGCACAAATAACCAAGCACAATGTGGGAAATTGGTCTGGGGGAGTTTTGTGGGGATCGGAGCTAAGGGTGTATAAGAAAGATTTTATGATGTGGGTATTGTAAAAGGTTTAAAGTGGTAAAATATTCAGATCTTCTATAGTTAAGATCATTAGAACAGAGTATATAAAAAGGGCACAGATTAAATTAAATGTGCCATAGTGCTTCTAACTAATTAGACTAAGTGAATACTCATGATTTGTTTTATCATTTTTACATTAAGCAAATTTCTCAAATGGAGGATAATTACAGCCAAAGCCTAATTTTAACCATACTCTTCTGTTCTGATGCATTAATGATTTCTTTTGTGTTATAATTGTTGTATTCATCAGGGCTCGTTAAGTGTTTCCTTTTCAGTATTCATGTAGAGGATGCAGAACGCAAAGTGGGAAGTGTGTCTTAAGAATGAGCCAGTTATTGAAATGAGTTTGATATTTCTAGTCCAATCATTGCACTTTTATTATCTGCATGGCAAAAAATTCTAAAACATTTGGCACTACCATTCCTTTTAGCAGAAAACATATCTTTTGAAAATCAGAACTTTCCCTCATTCTATTCAATTGAGAATCTCAAATGTACTTATACTGAACTATAATTGACTACTGCTGTACTAATTATTTTGTGATGACTATTAAGTCATAAAAATCATATAATATTGTCATTTTTATCTTGTAAATGAAAGAATAATGGGTTAAAGTGAATCATGATTTAAGGTCTTGAATCTGAATGAACAGAGGAAATTAGTTAACTACTAATTAGCACAGATTAATAAACTACAATTATGCCTTCTATGAATGTCCAATGTTCAAAAAAATTTTAAGATTAAGTATGAATGTGGGTGCATAATACAATTGTATGTTTTAATTCACAGCCATCTTCAAACTTGAAAGATAAAAGAATAGAAAGAAAGCAAATATAACACTTAAAATGCTAGATACACCTAGAGGAGATATAAGTATTTGATTTATGTAACACGAGGACCATTTTAAAGCCTCTGAGAAGCAGGAGATTGTTTTTTGTTTTTTTAACCAAAGATAACATGTAAACTAATGTTGTAACTTTGAACTTTAACAATTGAGATGTGATTTGTCATAATAATATATCAAAACGCTGAACTACTGTTATCAATAGAATTGAAGGACATTCTTCATATCAGCACTTTGTGTTTAGATTTAAATAAAGGATGCTAGGTCATGAATATTTTGCCTCTAAAACAGCTACTATTGCTAGTAATTTTTGTCAGAACTCAAAAGGACAGAATTTTAAAATATGTGGTCCAATTGCTTGATGTTGGAACTATAACATTAAAATGAAAGAAGTTAATAGAATGTTAGGGATTAAAAACTCTTTCTACCTCTCCAGGTGGAGAGCCATTAAACAACTCTAGGCTTCCTGGCTCAGAAAAAATCTGGATGAGAACCTCAGTCTTCTGCTTCCTAGTTCACTGGTCATTTCACTCACCAGATAGGCTTGAAGTAGCTCAGAGCAAAATCAGATTTGGAATATCACAATCTGTGAAAAGTAAATTTTCCTTCAAATATTTTCTCAGAGACTTTTTTCAAAAGGTTAGTTCAGTAATACTTTCATGACATGACCAGAGTTACTGATTTTAGAACCTTAACTACACAGAACATAGATGGATAAAACACATACACGTGCACACGCATGCACACACTCCTTATGCAAAAACAGACAACATGAAATCCTTACACTAAAGCTCACACATTTTTCTAGACTCCCATTAGAGTATATTTCCTCTGACTCTGAGTTCCATTCTATCATCTTGCTTCTCCTGATTTTCTGCTCAAAGTAGATTAGAAGATTTCTTCCTTTGCTTTTGACAGGAAAGAGAGCAAGGTATAGGCAAGGGGAGAGCTATGTAGCTTGTTGCAAGCCTGCTACAACCAGCAAAAATAACAAACAAACCAACAAAAACCAGCCTGACAGTAAGGAGACAGTTATGTCACAAACTCACTTAGGAGTGAAGCTAATAACCTGCTTACTTCCGTAAGCTGTGAGATCAGTCCTGAAAAGAGACTTTAAAACATTCCCTGTTGGGCTTCCCTGGTGGCGCAGTGGTTGCGCGTCCGCCTGCCGATGCAGGGGAACCAGGTTCGCGCCCCGGTCTGGGAGGATCCCACATGCCGCGGAGCGGCTGGGCCCGTGAGCCATGGCCGCTGGGCCTGCGCGTCCGGAGCCTGTGCTCCGCAACGGGAGAGGCCACAGCAGTGTGAGGCCCGCGTACCACCAAAAAAAAAAATAAAATAAAATAAAAATAAAATATTCACTGTTAAACTCATGCAACTTTAGGCCAAACACAAAGACACAGAAGCCATCAAATCTTTACAGGTCAATATCAGAAAGAGCTGGGGACACTCTAGGGGTTGAGATACATGTCTGAAGGGTCAAGGCAGACCCAGACTTGCTCCTTGCAGGTTTTAGTATCCAAGAAGGTCGAACAATGTGTGTGTGTGTGAGTGTGTGTACGTATGTGTGTTGGAGGGTGGTGGCGGTGAGCTGATGGGGGTGGGGGATCTTGAAGAACATCCAGAAAATTCCAAGATGAGCAGGTTGAAGCACTGTAGTGGTTTAAAGGTCCATTCCCAATGGGTCCCAGAAAAGTAAGAAAGCCAATGAAATATAGGGAGCTAGGTCTAGCCTCTGGAGAAAGAGATTAAGAACAGTGTTAGGGCCTAGCCAAGAAGATAGGGCTTAGGGAAGGATTTCTGACTCTAAATAAGAATCAAAACCGGAATGTCAGGTAGGGAAAGAAGGCAGGAGCTCATAATTAGTACTGGACCAGCAGTGTCGGGACAACAGGGACAGGCCACAGCTGGGGGACAAAGGGAATCCCAGAAGCTCTGGTAGCAAATAGGCTTGGCCTTCCTGTTATACCATCTGCAGTGCGACTTCAGGCTTGTTTCAGCACCAGAGTGGGGCTGAGCACTCAGAAGGGCATCAGCAACTTAGCAAGTAACTGCTAAGGAAGATAGGGGCTGGTGTCAATATCTTTGATGAAGTAGACAGGGGAATCCCTTCCTCCCTTTTATTTTATAAAATAATTGCTTTCTCACCTATAGTCATTCCCTTGGCCTGTTGTAGTTTCGCTCCCACCCACCTCCTTCTGCTGTTATTGGCCAACATATTACAATAGTATTTCTACATGTTATGGGACCAACAACACATTTCATGGATATAATGTGTTGTTTTATATATATTTTTTTGTTTATATGAAATGTATTTAGGTGTATAAATACAAAATGTATCATTGAGTCTAGAACACTTGAAAACATTTGGCTTTTATCATTCATATCTTTTGATGGATGTTATCGGTATGATGTGACACTGCCGTCACTCCTGCCTGTACTTCTCTAGTCATACTTCCTTTTGTGCTGTGAGCACATTTATAATGGCTACTTTGACATCTTTTTCTGTTAGACCCAACATCAGGTCACTGTCACACGCAGTTTCTGTTGTCTGCTTTTTTTCCCTGGTGTATGAGTCACACTTTCCTGTTTCTTTTCAGGCCTCAACATTTTTGTTTGTTGTTGGAAACTAGGTATTTTAGATAATTCACTGTGCAACTCTAGGTTCTGGTCACTCCCTCCCACTTTGGGGCTTATTATTCTTATTTGCTTGTTTATTTGTTGAGCGATTACCTGGATCATTTGAGTGAAGTCCATTTCCGGGCATGGTGTTAAGCCTCTCATGTTGTTCCTCAGGATGGCACAGCTCTGGGTGTGCCCCCGCCAGCCTGGGGTGACAGTGGGACGGGTAGGGCTCTCTTCTACTCTGTCCTTGACCACAGACAGCTGGTAAACTCCACGAATTGGCTGCTGTTGCTTATACTGTTTCCAGTAATGCCACCAGGCAAATAGTCCTCTATAACCTAATCCAATCAAAATGTAGCTTCTTGGAAGGAAATTTCCAAGGTCAGGGTCTGCTATTTGTTCTGATCCCAGAATGACTCCTCCCAGCTTTTTTTTTTTTTTTTTTTTTTTTTGCGGTACGTGGGCCTCTCACTGTGGTGGCCTCTCCCGTTGCG
>NC_041218.1:30108040-30111384 GCF_002837175.3 Physeter macrocephalus
TTCCCGGACCGGGGCACGAACCCGTGTCCCCTGCATCGGCAGGCGGACTCTCAACCACTGCGCCACCAGGGAAGCACCTTCCCAGCTATCTTAATCCCAGGTTCTCTTCCAAAAACTAGCTGTGTATACTCTAGGCTGTATCTTAATCTGATCTGTTAATCCCTTGCTAATTTCCTTGCATCAGAATTTCTCTTAGGAAGAGAATTGTCTGAAAGCTGAGACCTCTAGAGCAGAGTTTGATAGAAGACTATAAAACAAAAAAGATAGCTATGTCGTCTGCATGGGAAACGACTAGGAATTTGTGGTTGGAGTATAAACAGAGGGAGAGCAGAATAGAGAAGAGGGGGTCAGTCAACATGGAAACTTCAGGAAGTCAACCAGGAAGAAGTAAGTAGTACTAGAATAGCCACAGGATTTCTAATATTTGTTTCTGAGTTGTATGTGACGCTGCTACAAAAATCCTCTCAGATTCTTTGAGACTTCAAAGGCAGCTACGAATGGAGGCTTGTACTGGCGATACTTTGAGAGAGAAGGGATCTTTTTCTGAAGGTTGTCGCCCTTTAGAGAAAAGAATACATGGGGTGACAAGGTGACCCGTAAACTGATTGAGAACTCTAGAAGGACTGTTTCCCATTATTTTCCCATCTCAAGAATCTCCAGAGGGATGACAAGGGGAAAACAAGTTTACCCACTGCTTGCGGGAAAGAGGTTCAGCCTATTCTACTTAAACCTCAAAGGACAGTGTGACCCCAGCTAAATTTAGGCCCCTCACATATGACATAATACTCATGACCACTTTAGGAGGTAGGTATACAGATAAAGAAACTGAGACTTATGGAGGTGAGGTCATTTGCTCAATATCACATTACCAGCGAGTGAGAAGCCAGCATTCCAATCTGGGTCTGACTCTAAACCCCTGCTGTTGTTTGTTATATTATTCTTCTGATCACGTCAAAACCTTTCAGTGGCTGCCATTGCCTCTGAATAAAGGGCCAACTCCTTAGCCCAGCATTTAAGATCTTCCTTAATCTGGAAACCAGAAGCTTTTGTAATCTTAATATTTTGATTCTTAAAAGTAGAAACTAGAGGAATTTCTCTGGGACTGTGGTTCTTGTTCTTGAATCATGCTTTTCTAGGAACCTGCGTTCATCTCTGTGGACCAGCCTCACCGACTGGGCCTTGGCAGAGAGTAGCTAAATCACCTTGATGTGTGAGGGGAGGCAGGTCCTCTTCTTGTTCTGGGAAACTTTTCGTGTTTTTGCTGCCCAACTCCTGTGCCACTGGGTTCTGTCTGTCTGCCAGGGCACCTGCCTGTTACCATTTGCTGGGCCTCTCTGATGCTGCCATCTGTCTTCCTGCTGAGATTTCCACCTCGCCCTTGCCAATACATTCCCCTCATTCTTGGTTCCGCTTGGCTGCCTGAATTTACATTGCCCTTTGATGGTTCTTCACTCAAGTTCCAGTCACACCCTAATTGATTGGTCTAATTTTCAGGTTCTGGCCATCCCCGTCCACTCCCATAACTGAATGAGGCACGTTTGTGAAACTTTGGATGTACAGCAAATACATTAAGTTCATGGGATAGTTGGCGACACCGGCCTGAATAAAGTGAAGGTTGTGCCGGGGAGGGAAGAGGAGAAATGATTATAATGTTCTTAGTATACGTGCAAGTTGGGGACCGTAAAAGAAAGAAAAGATCGAGACAGAGAGTAAACTTAAATAACATAAGCTTTCAGTTGTTACATTCTCATTTTTATGTCTGATCTAAGGAATGGATCTTGGGACCTAGTTAATTAAGTAAACATATGGTCAGCCTTGCAGCCCATGCTGGTTGCTGCCACATTTGAAGCCACTTTCTCTGAAGTGAGAACCAACTCATTTCCACCTTGGCAGACTTAGAAGTTTCCTTTCTGTGACCCAATGCTAAGGTGACTGGGGCTCATAAAACACCATCAGTATAAAAGTCACAAGGAAAACACATAATTCAGTTCCTACTAGTCATTTTGGAAAATATGTATACGTTTTCTAAAACAAACATATTACATCCCAAGTCTTTTTTTCTAGTCAGTTACAGTGAGTAATATTCCTGATAAAGCTAAGAAATATATTAAGATAATAGAAATGCTTGTAAGTTATTAAAACTACCTGTATGAGTTATGTATGGATGACTTATGTCCCTGACGTGATATCTTTTCCTTTATTACTGTGAATACTAACCATTTGAGACTACTTTCTAAGAAAGAATAGTGACAGTACAAAGATAGTAAAACATAATGGCAATTGTTAGTTCTTAGGAATGAAAAAAGAAAAAGCAGTATCATCACTGAAAGTAAGCAGGAATGCTAGCTTTTCTTCTTATTCATCAGTCAGTCCTTCACGCATTCATACCATGAACTATGAAATGAAAATTCACTACATCTCTAGTTTGCCCACCCGTGTTTATGGCTAATACACATACGCACAATAATAACATAAAAATAGAAAGTCTAAATTTCAACGATAGAACTTTTGTAAATGCTGAATTATAATCACAAAATCACAGTTGTTTTTGTTACATAAAATAGTTTATATGTGGTAGGTTGAGGACACTCGAGAGTTTGGATTAGCTGACTGCAAATAATTTTAAAAATTAAATATTTGTATCTAGCATAAATAAATAAATGTTTTATTAATGCCCTGTTGGAGTAAACTAAAAGTTTTAAAACATGGCAAGTGAATTGAAGGGGCAGCAGATGAAGACAAATGTTTAATATTCATGGTAAATATTGGTTTATTTCTCCTAGCTGTTGTAATGGGGACACGATAAGAAGCTGATGTCATCAGATAATGGAGTAAGTCCTGAGGGATCTTTCTAAGAAAAGTAGGGTTTGGCAGCTGTTTGTAAATGGAAGCTATATTCCTTCCTTTTCTTTATAGTTTGTTTCAAAGAACTGTCAATTAAGACTTTTTATAAGGGGAAAGAGTTCGTAAGTTCTGTAAGTTTCACTTTCTGAAGAGAAAGTATGCTGATGATGTTATAAGTTCTTTGAGAGGCAAAGTTATGCTAGAACATTTGCTATCTCCTAGCACAATTCTGAGTTTGTAGTAACAATTCAATAAATATTTACTGAATAGGACTGGATTATTTGTACAAATGTTAGCCAGTGAAATGAATCCAAATCTCTGAACTTTGTACAGAGGATGGGTTTGGATAAACTCTAAGATTTCTCCTAGGACTTTATACAAGGGTGCTAATTTGGACAATTTTTTTTAACATCTTTATTGGAATATAATTGCTTTACAATGGTGTGTTAGTTTCTGCTTTATAACAAAGTGAATCAGCTATACATATACATATATCCCCA
>NC_041218.1:30111418-30115469 GCF_002837175.3 Physeter macrocephalus
TAGCTATCTATTTTACATTTGGTAGTATATATAAGTCCATGCCACTCTCTCACTTCGTCCCAGCATACCCATCCCCCCTCCCCGTGTTCTCAAGTCCATTCTCTACGTCTGCGTCTTATTCTTGTCCTGCCCCTAGATTCTTCATAACCATTTTTTTTTAGATTCCCTATATATGTGTTAGCATACGGTATTTGTTTTTCTCTTTCTGACTTACTTCACTCTGTATGACAGATTCTAGGTCCATCCACATCACTACAAATAACTCAATTTAGTTTCTTTTAATGGCTGAGTAATATTCTACTGTATATATGCACCACATCTTCTTTATCCATTCATCTGTCGATGGACAGTTAGGTTGCTTCCATGTCCTGGCTATTGTAAATAGAGCTGCAATGAACATTTTGGACTGGGTTGTGTGTTTTTCTGATATTGAGTTGCATGAGCTGCTTGTAAATTTTGGAGATTAATTCTTTGTCAGTTGCTTCTATATATATATCTCTTGTGATTTATATCATAGAGTGTTCTGCCTATGTTTTCCTCTAAGAGTTTTATAGTGTCTGGCCTTACAGTTAGGTCTTTAATCCATTTTGGGTTTATTGCTGTGTATGGTGTTAGGGAGTGTTTTAATTTCATTCTTTTTCATGTAGCTGTCCAGTTTTCCCAGCACCACTTATTGAAGAGGATGTCTTTTCTCCATTGTATATTCTTGCCTCCTTTATCAAAGATAAGGTGGCCATATGTGCGTGGGTTTATCTCTGGGCTTTCTATCCTGTTCCATTGATCTATATTTCTGTTTTTGTGCCAGTACCATACTGTCTTGATTACTGTAGCTTTGTAGTATAGTCTGAAGTCAGGGAGCCTGATTCCTCCAGCTCCATTTTTCGTTCTCAAGATTGCTTTGGCTATTCAGGGTGTTTTGTGTTTTCATACAAATTGTGAAGTTTTTTGTTCTAGTTCTGTGAAAAATGCCATTGGTAGTTTGATAGGGATTGCATTGAATCTGTAGATTGCTTTGGGTAGTATAGTCATTTTCACAATGTTGTTCTTCCAATCCAAGAACATGGCATATCTCTCCATCTTTATCATCTTTAATTTCTTTCATCAGTATCTTATAGTTTTCTGCATACACATCTTTTGTCTCCTTAGTAGGTTTATACCTAGGTATTTTATTCTTTTTGTTGCAATGGCAAATGGGAGTGTTTCCTAATTTCTCTTTCAGGTATTTCATCATTAGTGTAGACGAATGCAAGAGATTTCTGTGCATTAATTTTGTATCCTGCTACTTTACCAAATTCATTGATTAGCTCTAGTAGTTTTCTGGTAGCATCTTTAGGATTCTCTATGTACAGTATTGTGTCATCTGCAAACAGTGACAGCTTTACTTCTTCTTTTCTTACTTTTTCTTTTCCGATTTGGATTCCTTTTATTTCTTTTTCTTCTGTGATTGCTGTGGCTAAAACTTCCAAAACTATGTTGAATAATAGTGGTGAGAGTGGGCAACCTTGTCTTGTTCCTGATCTTAGTGGAAGTGGTTTCAGTTTTTCACCATTGAGAATGATATTGGCTGTGGGTTTGTCATATATGGGCTTTATTATTTTGAGGTAAGTTCTCTCTATGTCTACTTTCTGGAGGATTTTTATCATAAATCAGTGTTGAATTCTGTGAAAAGCTTTTTCTGCATCTATTGCGATGATCATATGGTTTTTATCCTCAATTTGTTAATATGGTGTATCATATTGATTGATTTGCATATATTGAAGAATCTTTACATTCCTGGGATAAACCCCACTTGATCATGGTGTATGATCCTTTTAATGTGCTGTTGGATTCTGTTTGCTAGTATTTTGTTGAGGGTTTTTGCATCTATGTTCATCAGTGATATTGGCCTGTAGTTTTCTTTCTTTGTGACGTCTTTGTCTGGTTTTGGTATCAGGGTGATGGTGGCCTCATAGAATAGTTTGGGAGTGCTCCTCCCTCTGCTATATTTTGGAAGAGTTTGAGAAGGATAGGTGTTAGCTCTTCTCAAACTGTTTGATAGAATTTGCCTGTGAAGCCATCTGGTCCTGGGCTGTTCTTTGTTGGAAGATTTTTAATCACAGTCTCAATTTCAGTGCTTGTGATTTGTCTGTTTATATTTTCTATTTCTTCCTCGTTCAGTCTCAGAAGGTTGTGCTTTTCTAAGAATTTGTCCATTTCTTCCTGGTTGTCCATTTTATTGGCATAGCGTTTCTTGTAGTAATCTCTCATGATCCTTTGAATTTCTGCAGTGTCAGTTGTTACTTCTCCTTTTTCATTTCTAATTCTATTGATTTGAGTCTTCTCCCTTTTTTTCTTGATGAGACTAGCTAATGGTTTATCAATTTTGTTAATCTTCCCAAAGAAACAGCTTTTAGTGTTATTGATCTTTGCTATCGTTTCCTTCATTTTTTTTCATGTATTTCTGATCTGATCTTTATGATTTCTTTCCTTCGGCTAACTTTAGTTTTTTTTTCTTCTTCTTCTTTCTCTAGTTCTTTTAGGTGTAAGGTTAGGTTGTTTATTTGAGATGTTTCTTGTTTGTTGCGGTAGGATTGTATTGCTATAAACTTCCCTCTTAGAACTGCTTCTGCTGCATCCCACAGGTTTTGGGTTGTTGTGTTTTCATTGTCATTTGTTTCTAGGTATTTTTTTATTTCCTCTTTGATTTGTTCAGTGATCTCTTGGTTATTAAGTAGTGTATTGTTTAGCCTTCATGTGTTTGTATTTTTTGCAGATTTTTTCCTGTAATTGATATCTAGTCTCATAGCGTTGTGGTTGGAAAAGATACTTGATACGATTTCAATTTTCTTAAATTTACCAAGGCTTGTTTTGTGACCCAAGATATGATCTATCCTGGAGAATGTTCCTTGAGCACTTGAGAAGAAAGTGTATTCTGTTGTTTTTGGATTGACTGTCCTATAAATATCAATTAAGTCCGTCTTGCTTAATGTGCCATTTAAAGCTTGTGTTTCCTTATTTATTTACATTTTGGTTGATCTGTCCATTGGTGAAAGTGGGGTGTTAAAGTCCTCTACTATGATTGTGTTACTGTCAATTTCCCCTTTTATGGCTGTTAGCATTTGCCTTATGTACTGAGGTGCTCCTATGTTGTATGCATAAATTTTACAATTGTTATATCTTCTTCTT
The DNA here is from genome assembly GCF_002837175.3 of Physeter macrocephalus. Taxonomy (NCBI): domain Eukaryota; kingdom Metazoa; phylum Chordata; class Mammalia; order Artiodactyla; family Physeteridae; genus Physeter; species Physeter macrocephalus. Next base: position 30,114,584 of record NC_041218.1, read on the forward strand.
GGACTGATCCCTTGATCGTTTTGCAGTGTCCTTCTTTGTCTCTTGTACTAGTCTTTATTTTAAAGTCTATTTTGTGTGATATGAGAATTGCTACTACAGCTTTCTTTTGATTTCCATTTGCATGGAATTTCTTTTTCCATCCCCTCACTTTCAGTCTATGTCTATGTCTTAGGCCAATCTGTGTCTTTTGGTTGGAGTATTAATCCATTTACATTCAAGGTGATTATCGATATGTATGTTCCTTAAGGTAATTATCGATATGTATGTTCCTATTACCATTTTCTTAATTGTTTTGGGTTTGTTATTGTAGGTCTTTTCCTTCTCTTGTGTTTCCTGCCTAGAGAAGTTCCTTTAGCATTTGGGGTAAAGCTGGTTTGGTGGTGCTGAATTCTCTTAGTTTTGCTTATCTGTAAAGGGTTTAATTTCTCCATCAAATCTGAATGAGATCCTTGCTGGGTAGAGTAATCTTTGTTGTAGGGTTTTCCCTTTCATCACTTTAAATATGTCCTGCCAGTCCCTTCTGGTTTGCAGAGTTTCTGCTGAAAGATCATCTGTTTAACCTTGTGAGCATTCCCTTGTATGTTATTTCTTAGTTTTCCCTTGCTGCTTTTAATATTTTTTCTTTGTCGTTAATTTTTGACAGTTTGATTAATATGTGTCTTGGCGTGTTTCTCGTTGGATTTATCCTGTATGGGACTCTCTGTGCTTCCTGGGCTTGATTAACTATTTATTTCCTTTCCCATATTAGGGAAATTTTCAACTATAATCTCTTCAAATATTTTCTCTTTCCCTTTCTTTTTCTCTTCTTCTTCTGGGACCCCTATAATTCGAATGTTGGTGTGTTTAATGTTGTCCCAGAGGTCTCTGAGACTGTCCTCAATTCTTT
>NC_041218.1:30115705-30153889 GCF_002837175.3 Physeter macrocephalus
TTCTCATTTTGCTTAACTTACTGTGTTTGGGGTCTCCTTTTTGCAGGCTGCAGGTTCATAGTTCCCGTTGTTTTTGGTGTCTGTCCCCAGTGGCTAAGGTTGGTTCAATGGGTTGTGTAGGCTTCCTGGTGGAGGGGACTATTGCCTGTGTTCTGGTGGATGAGGCTGGATCTTGTCTTTCTGATGGGCAGGACTGCATCCGGTGGTGTGTTTGGGGGTGTCTGTGACCTTTTTTATGATTTTAGGCAGCGTCTCGGCTAATGGGTGGTGTTGCGTTCCTGTCTTGCTAGTTGTTTGGCATGGGGTGTCCAGCACTCTAGCTTGCTGGTCGTTGAGTGGAGCTGGGTCTTAGCTTTGAGATGGAGCTCTCTGGGAGAGCTTTTGCCATTTGATATTATGTGGGGCTTGCTGGTCGTTGAGTGGAGCTGGGTCTTAGCTTTGAGATGGAGATCTCTGGGAGAGCTTTTGCCATTGGATATTATGCGGTGCTGGGAGGTCTCTGGTGGAACCATGTCCTGAACTTGGCTCTCCCACCTCAGAGGCAGAAGCCTGACACCTGGCTAGGGCACCAAGACCCTGTCAGCCACACAGCTCAGAAGAAAAGGGAGAAAAAAAAGAAAGAAAGAAAAAAATAAAATAAAATAAAGTTATTAAAATAAAAATTAAAAATTAAAAAATAATTTTAAAAAATTAAAAAGTAATTAAAAAAAGAAAAAATAAGAAGAGAGCAACGAAACCAAAAAGCAAATCCACCAATGATAACAAGCACTAAACACTATACTAAAAAAAAAAAAACAACAAACTAAACCAAAACAAAACAACAACAAAAAAATAGACAGAACCCTAGGACAAATGGTAAAAGCAAAGCTATACAGATGAAATCACACAAAGTAGCATACACATACACACTCACAAAAAGAGAAAAAGGAAAAAAATATGCATATCATTGCTCCCAAAGTCCACCGCCTCAATATTGGGATGATTCGTTGTCTATTCAGGTATTCCACAGATGCAGGGTACATCAAGTTGATTGTGGAGATTTAATCCACTTCTCCTGAGGCTGCTGGGAGAGATTTCCCTTTCTCTTCTTTGTTCGCACAGCTCCTGGGGTTCAGCTTTGGATTTGGACCTGCTTATGCCTGTAGGTCGCCTGAGGGCATCTGTTCTTCGCTCAGACAGGATGCGGTTAAAGGAGCAGCTGATTAGGGGGTTCTGGCTCACTCAGGCTGGGGGGAGGGAGGGGTACGGATGCGGGGTGAGCCTGCGGCGGCAGAGGCCGGCATGACGTTGCACCAGCCTGAGGCGTGCCGTGTGTTCTCCCGGGGAAGTTGTTCCTGGATCACGGGACCCTGGCAGTGGCGGGCTGCACAGGCTCCTGGGAGGGGAGGTGTGGAGAGTGACCTGTGCTTGCACACAGGCTTCTTGGTGGCGGCAGCAGCAGCCTAGCGTTTTACGCCCGTCTCTGGTGTCCGTGATGATAGCCGCGGCTCGCGCCCGTCTCTGGAGCTCGTTTAGGTGGTGCTCTGAATCCCCTCTCCTCGCGCACCCTGAAACGATGGTCTGTTGCCTCTTAGGCAGCTCCAGACTTTTTCCCGGACTCCCTCCCAGCTAACCGTGGTGCACTAGCCCCTTCAGGCTGTGTTCACGCAGCCAACCCCAGTCCTCTCCCTGGGATCTGACCTCCGAAGCCCGAGCCTCAGCTCCCAGCCCCCACCCGCCCCGGTGGGTGAGCAGACAAGCCTCTCGGGCTGGTGAGTGCTGGTCGGCACCGATCCTCCGTGCGGGAATCTCTCCGCTTTGCCCTCTGCACCCCTGTTACCGCGCTCTCCTTCGTGGCTCTGAAGCTTTCCCACGGCCCCCCTCCCCGCCCCGTCTCCGCCAGTGAAGGGGCTTCCTAGTGTGTGGAAACCTTTCCTCCTTCACAGCTCCCTCCCAGAGGTGCAGGTCCTGTCCATATTCTTTTGTCTCTGTTTTTTCTTTTTTCTTTTGCCCTACCCAGGTACATGGGGAGTTTCTTGCCTTTGGGGAGGTCTGAGGTCTTCTGCCAGCGTTCAGTAGGCGTTCTGTAGGAGCTGTTCCACATGTAGATGTATTTCTGATGTATTTGTGGGGAGGAAGGCGATCTCCATGTCTTACTCTTCCGCCATCTTGAAGGTCTCTCTCCATTTATATCTTGTATTTTTTAAAAACATGATCCTTACGATAGCCCTATAAGTCATACCTCATTAAGCATGAGTTCAAAGAGGCTACTAGAAAATAGTAGGTTGCACATTCATGTCTTCTGACCCAAATCCACTGTCCCAGTCCCAGGGCTACACTCTGTCCAGCCGTGTTTCCTCCCTGACACTCCTTTCCTGATCAGCTTTGAGTGTTCGGGAGATGAAGGACTCCTTGGAGTCGCTGGCAGAGCAGCAGCCTCCAACGTGCTGGTGTGATGAGTTATTGGCCCCTGTGACTCCAACTTCAAAACCCTGTCGAGGGGCAGAAGAACCCCCCAGAAGGGCACTTCTCCACACCGGCCTGCAGAACCCCCAGGACGGGCTGGGCAGAGAGGGGCACCGCTGCCAAAACCTGCTTCCTCATTCAAATGCTCACGCTTGCTCCTGGACAGTTCTCTATTCAATCATATGTTGTACAAAGGCAAATGTGGGTACAGGATGTAAGCTGATGGCATGGGATGGAAATGATGTGATCTGGGTTTTCTTAGGGTTCTTCGCTGTTGCCAGGAGGTTCCTGCTTCAGTGGTTCTCTCAGGAACTAAGGGCCTGTGCTGAGTCGTGCCCCAGAAATTGTTGGCTGAGAGCTGGGTTGTTTCAGCAGTGAATGGGAGAGAAGACGGCAGCACCCATTTTTTTCTCTACCCCGCAGTTCAAACAAAAATCTGGTTATTTTCTATTATCTACCCTCCTCTGTTTGACCGTGAGCTTCAGAGAAGAGTCGCTCCAGGCATAGGGAAGGCATCTTGATTGCTTTAAGCCAGTCATGGCTGACCCATAGCCTTGCCAATAATCCATGCATACATCAGTATGTGACAGGGTTCTAGCTAATGAATCCTAACAGATAACCTGCTGCAAAACTTCTGGGAGAGGGTTCCTTGATCATAAGGGAGAGCCATAGGTAGGAAGAGTTTCTTCCTTCTCTAGAAGAAGTGATAACTGTACGTAGTGCCTGGATTTGCACAGTTTATCTTGTGAGTATGAGAAGATGTAGGCCAAGGACGTTAGATGACACACTGTGTATATCAAAAGAGCAAGCTGGAAAAAGAACTGATGTCATTGCTGACTGGATAGATTGCTATTTTTGAACACACTGTTATGTGAAATTATATATTTACTTATATCATTATTGTTGTAGTACTCTGAGTTGAATTTTCTAGTTTGCATAGGATTGTCAGAATTAGCAAATAAAAATGTAGGATGCACAGTTAAATTTGAATTTCAGATAAACAATGAATAATTTTTTAGTATGTGTTTGTCCAATGTTATACTTGTCCCATGTAATATTTGGGACATCCTTATGCTGAAAAATTATTTGTTGTTGATCTGAAATGCAAATCTAAATGGGCATCCTGCATTTTATATTTGCCAACCTTAAGCTTGTAGTGAGTGAAGTCTACGTAATTCAGTGCTGAAAGGCTTTGCTCAGGACTGACTGAGTATACTCTTTCAGAAGTAAGAGGTGAAAGTAGATTCGCCAGTCATAGTTTGAGTATACATATTTGAAATTCAGCCTCATATGCTCAAGAAGTAATAATAATTGCCTAAAATATTTTTATTCTTGAAGCTTGTCAGTGAATTCCCACCGAGATTTGAAATATTATTGTAATGCAGATTAACAGTGGAATCTGAACGATCTTAGAATCTCACTTTCTTTTCTTACTACCAGTATGGCCCTGGAGAAATCAACTCTCCGAGTCTCAGTATCCAACTGTGTCGTTACGGGGAATTAATAAGACAGTTTATGAGAAGCAACTATTATGTCAGACACAATACTTCTCACAACATATTAGGTCTCTTTCCTGTATTGATTGTGAAGGACCGTTGCAGGTGTACTGTAAGGGTATTCTACCAAGAAGCAATAGAAATTCAGTCATCCTACCAAACACCTATGCAGCTCCTTCCATCTGCACAACTTGAACAGAATGAGTGCAGTAAGATGTAGACAAATGAGCTGCCTTGTGGAGTGAAGAACTTGTATTACATTACTGCTTAGCTAGCTGAGTTTTGCTCCTGACTGTAGGAATGACACACATGAGATTGCTCGTAAATAGTAGCTGCTATTGTTTTCTAAACTGAAAAGAAGAGTTTTGCCTTTTCTTGAAGGACAGGAACCCATCTTATTCTTAGTATCTTCAGCATGTGGCCACACCCTCAAAGGTACTGAGTGAAGTATACATGGCCAGAGAACTGGGTTCCTACTTCACGGTCAATGAACAGACCATTCCGCCTTCCTAATGTGTTATTCTACATTCAAACTGTCATGCCCATTTGGGGATTTTTCTATGCTACCTTTGTGCACAAAAACGTTATTCTCACAGAGAAAAACGTAGAGCCGACAGAATGACAGCTGTGATGTCGTCTTACTGTGCTTCTATGATCCTAGAGAAGAGAAGACTTGGAGAGGAGGGGCTAGCAGCTGCCCTCAAGGAGCTGAAGGGCTGTCATATGGGAGAAGGATTGCTCATGCTGTGGATTCCAAAAGGCAGAAGAACTAGAGTTGAGTGGTACCAGTTATAGGGAGGTATGGTCAGGTTTAAGCTATTAAAACTACCCAGTTCTGCAATGCCTCAAATGTGGTGAGGTCTCCCCTGCTGAGAGGTTGATCACAGACTTTGATATACCATTCTTCAGAAATATTAGAACAGTAACTGCAGCTCTGTTTTCTTAACTTCTAACATAGGAATAATCCCAGGTATCAATTCACAGGTGAGGGATTTGATCCAACTCAACCTGAAGAAACTCCTTTGCTAGTTTTAAGGCATCTGTAAAGTGTTAGTTGCAGTGGTTTTCAAACTTTGCTACAGATTAGAATTACCCTGCAAACTTTGAAAAATCTGGATGCCCAGGCCACATCTGCAGAGATTCCAGTTTCATTGGTGTGGGTTATAGCCTGAGCATTAGGATTTGTCCAAAACTCCCTAAGTGGTTCTAATATACAGCAATTTTGAGAATCACTGAACTAGTTAGAGAGTATGATTGTGGATTTTAGCTTGGGATCTGATTTAACTAGAGGTGTAAATGAGCAACTTTTAAAAACTTCTCTTGGCTCTATATTCCTCATTTACTAAAAGCGGGCGGGGGTTGTGGTGGGAGATGTACTTCTAAAGCATCTTCCTCTAAAATTTTATTATTCTAGGGCCCTTCAAGGTTTATGAATTAAAAGGTACTTCACTGCTTTCTAGAAATAGAAGAGGATCTCCGTTCAGAGACCTGGGAATGATTTGCACTCTTTCTGTCAGTTTTAATGGCAGTCATAGACTGCCCTCGATGCGGGGATGTTTCTGTCACTCAGAGGAATGTGTGGCACCAACAGCATTCAGATGGTGGGTGCTTTCAGCAGCCCTCTGCTTGTAACTGGCATACACCCTAGTCTGAGCAGTAACAGGATAAAAATGGGTTTCTTTGCTCTTCTCTATGACTCCAGAAGATACTCTGTTGCCAGAGGTAGTGTCATTTGATGGATGACTGGACGTTTTTCTTGGTATTTGGAGTTGATGGCTTTCGTGCTCTTTGGAGCTTGCTGCCTTACACACAGCTTAGTGACTTGCTTACCAAGACTTTTCCTCCCATAACCCGGGACACTCAAGTTCTCTTTAGGTCTTAATTTTACTTCTCTCCAAATGAGAGTGTGTGTTTCTTCGTCACCCTGGTCTTGTAGCAACTGACTCTAGACAGGCGGTGATGGACACAGGACTCCATTTTATTCCCCCCACCCCAAGGAAATTTAAGGAGGACTCCTATTATTAGGTTTTCTCAGAGATGTTGTTTATATTTTAAGTAATTCATAATTGTTAGTGAAGTTTTATTTGCCACACAATGCACACAGACATAATTAGAAATGTGGACTATCACAAGGCATAAAACATCAAAATTCGACGATATTTTATGTCTGAATTTTTTCACTTTCCAAAGGGACGGTACTTTTAGAAGTATAGTCTCCTACTATTAATACTTCCGGAATTTTTTGTTAAAAAAATTCAAAACCCATTACCATATACACAATTCAAGATAAATTACCCAGTTAAAACTCAAACAATCCTATTGGGAGAAAATTTTTGAAACTTTGCATTACTTGTGAAAGAGTTAAACATGTTCTTCCTATTCTGGCCGTCAGATCTCCACATGTCTACCCTGGGGTGTAAGTAAGTGCTATTAGTGCACCGTGGAAGTGGGAAAGAACTTTTTTTTTAAAGCAGGGAGGGCAACAAAGCAATAATAAAGAGCACAGGGCACCATGTTAGTGACAAATCGCAGGAGGTGGTTCTAGAAAGGTTGTGAAAACTAGTTTCTCATTGCAGGAATCGGGTTGGGCCACTCCTTCACCCCCCTTCTCAAACACAAATATTTTCATATAATAAAAGCCTGTTCCCTATGGTTATAACCCAGCCTCCCCTCCGCCGACACCACCATTTTTAAGGGGCTTGCTGCGCGGACTTTTCCAAAGTCCCTAGGTTTTTTTCTCCCTCTGGCCCTTGTAGAGGTGAGGCGTCCCTTCGGGGGTTCACGCCGCGTGAGGGGACCAGAAACACCCACTAGGATCCAACCCGGGCAGCCGGCGGCCCGAGCATGCGCTGAGAGTTCGTGCAGCTGGCCCTGGCTGCCGCCGCTGCCTCGTCCGGACTTGGCGAGGACTTGGGAGGGACAGCGGCGCTGGGAGGTGGCTTAGCAGAGACTTTCCAGCAACTGCTGCCCAGGACTTTTTTTTTCCCCCTTTTCCCAGGAGGCGGCGACGGCGGCGGCGGGGGGAGAGGAAGAGAAGGAAGCTTCTCTAGTTTGAGTCAATGCAGCCCTGCGGCTTTCCAGGAGGAGCGTCGCTGCCCCGATGAGCCCCCGCAGTGCGTTCCCGACTGTCCCCCGGCGGGATCGGGGCGCGGAGCCCAGCGCCGACGGTGAGTGGCCGCGCGTCTCTCGTCCTTCCTGCCCGCTGTCCCGCCAGCCCGCCGGCGGCGGCTGCCCCCGGCGCTGTGTGCTAAACTACTTAAGAGTGCTGGCTTCGGGGCTCCCCGCCGCCGGCGCTTCCCCGCGCGCCCTGCCGGGGGCGCGCGCCCGGGTGGCGGGGCGGCCGACCGCGCTCGGCTTTGTGCTCCTCGGGCGGCTGGGAGAGCCGGGTCGCGGCCGGGGCCGGGGCCGGGGGAGGGGGACGTGAATGACTAACCCGGCGTCTGCACAGCTGCACCGGCCCTAATTCCCGTGCGCCCCTCCCCGCTCCCCGCCCCCGGCTAATCCATCATTCCGGGGCCCAAACATCATTTCTCGTGTTCTCCCGGAGAAACCCTAGTCGCCGGGCGGAATCCCAGCTCAGCGCTGCGCCCCCTCCAGTGCCCCGCGTTCACACCCGAGCTGCGGGATGGCGAAGGGGGTGCGGAGGTGGGGGGCCCAGGAACTCTCCCAGTGAGAGGGACACTCTCACCTTCGGTGTCGCCGGCGGCGTCTGTGACATCTCCGGGGTTGGGGGGGAGTGTGGTTTCCAACCTTCGGGACAGTTCCGAGCAGAGCTCTCCCCGAGGAGGGGCGTGGACTGAGGGAGGTTTTAAAGAGCGTCTCATCAGAATTCAGAGGACACCGCCGCGTGTCCCCTGAGAACCCGAGTTTACTGCGCGCCTTCATTCATCCGGGGAGACGATCTTTTCTCTTCCCAGCAGGTGTTATCTGAAGCCTGTTTGGAACTTTGGGGAGTTTAGGTTACTATTATAACTTTAACAAATGATTTTCGATGAAGCGATGTCTCGAATGAACTAGGCTTCGGACCAGACCTGCCCCCAGCGCAGAGGAGGGATGGGCTGGGGGTGAGGAGCGCGGTGGTGAGAAGTCCCCTGTTATCTCCCGCCCTCTGCAGATCGCTGCTGTTTTGCCCGTGGGGGTAGGATGTGGTGAAAGGATGGGGCTTCTCCCTCCCGGGGCTCACAATGGCCAGAGAAGATTCTGTGAAGTGTTTGCGCTGCCTGCTCTACGCGCTCAATCTGCTCTTTTGGGTAAGTCAAGCAGTCCACTGCACCAACAGGTGGGGACGGCTGGACTCGGTTTCCTATAGCCACCACATAATGCGCCAAAGGGCACGGCTAAGCATTAATTAATTACATGGGATCACACCCTCTATTTTTCAGAGAAGTAAATTTTGACCTTAAAATGCCTTTGATCTAGCTCAAGTTCCATTTGTAATTAGAAAAAAGAAATCCACCGCTGGATACTAGTGGCAGTAAAATTAGACTTGAAGTTAATCTGGGGATATAAATAAGTGCACGTGCTTGTGCTTGTAGATAAGAAAATTTTGACATACTACTTAGGGAACTGCTTGTTTTCAGGAATTTCAGATAACTGTGCAAGCCATAAATTGTTTCCTTACGTCATCCTATAAAATCTGGTGGGGGCAGAAGTCTTACTATGTTTTTGTAGGAATTCATACCCATATATCCTATCAGAAGACTAAGTAGATTTTTCTGGGAGATTCCATATAGTCTGAAAAGGTGGTTTCCGTGTAACTATTTCTAAGTTGGCAAAGCTTTAAGGAATTTTGTGTATGCTTTGGGAAAATCCCATAGCCATTTAAGGAAATAAACTACATAAAATTTAACAAGCTCATGGAAATCTTTATGCCCTATGAGTTAGTGACTTTTTATGCATTGCACCCAGGCATAAATTTTCATTAAGTGTTATTAATAATCACATTGTTATTTACAAAACTTTTGAGGAAACTGTAAAAATTTAAACGTTGAATGTTGCTTCAGGAAGCTGTCCTGCTTAAGCAGTTAATTTTTTTTTTTTTTGCCAAATTTGTGTTCTATTAATAATTTATGTTCAAAACTTTCTGTTAGAATTTTTAATCAGTAATTTATTTATTTGGCTGACTAGCTGGCATTTACCAGCTTTTTTTTGTAGGGTTATGACATGTGGTCTCTAGAGAATGACATTTTGGTTGAACTACTCCTTATGGATGGCTCCACTTTAAGGTGACAAATTAAGCCTTACTTTAGGAAGTAATCTGAAAGATATCTAAACTGGCAACTTTTTTTCTCAACATGAAATTTAAAGCATTGACTTGTTATATTCACCACTTGGAAATATAAAATGCCTAACTGATCTTACTGCAGTTTTTAATTCTAAAAATGTACAAATTAAATGTACATTTAATTTAAATGTACAAACTTAATTAAGGTCATTAAATTATCTGCTTAGCTATAAGGTGTTAAGATTTTGAACTTTGTTTCTTTAAAATGTGTGATAATTGTCACTTCTGTTTATTAGTTTTTCACTTTTCTACTTTACTGTTTTGTTTTGTTTTTCGTTTTGATTTTCGTTTTGTTTTGTTTTTTGCGGTACGCGGCCTCTCACTGTTGCGGCCTCTCCTGTTGTGGAGCGCAGGCTCCGGACGCACAGGCTCAGCGGCCATGGCTCACGGGCCCAGCCGCTCCGCGGCATGTGGGATCTTCCCGGAACGGGGCACGAACCCGTGTCCCCTGCATCGGCAGGAGGATTCTCAACCACTGCGCCACCAGGGAAGCCCTACTTTACTGTTTTTAATTACAGAATCATCACATTTTTCTAACTAAAAGGGGATTTAAGATGATCTGGTCGAACTTCCTTACTTTGGGAAGGGGAAAACTAAGTGTAGGTTAGTGACTGGAAGCCAAAGGTCAGATGGCCCAATGGTGACAGTGCCCGGAGCAGAACTCAGCTTTCTTGCCCCTAGACAGTGCCTTTACATGGACGATTACTGTGTTCGAACCTTGGAATTACTAGGACTTTTTTTGTGCAACCTAGAATAATGTTTTGGAAATCTTCTCAATAATTTGTATTATGTGTGTGTGTGGAGGGGAACCCAAATCACTTAACAAAAATGTTACTCTTCTGAGTAACGACATTTGCTTAAAAATGCCTGTTCCTTAAACTCCTCCAGGGCTCTTTCTGTCCCCAAAGAATGCAAAATGTTATTTCTTTGTTGTTATCCTTACTTCAGCATTCTCACTTTCTGTGTGTTCTGATTTATTACCATTGCTTCCCCCTCTCTCCAGCCCTCCTCTTCTCCAAATATCATCTCCCCGCCAACAAAGTAATCCAAGTTTACTGCCTACTCGGCATCCCTCTGTATTTTTCTTTATTTCATTCAAAGATGTATTTACTCAGACCTGTCCACGTATACCCATTCATGTACATTCACATAGACATTCATGATATTTTTTGTTAGGTTGTTTTTCTCATTTGGTTAGAGTTGCAGGAGTGGGATTGCTATGTCAGAGGATATGTAATGATGACAACAAAATAGCTAACATTTATGTAGTTCTTACTATGTTTGCCAGGCACATTTAGTGTCTCAGTTTCCTAGTCTGCAAAATAGGAATGGTAGTTCCTATTTTTTAGAGTTTTTTAGAGTTGGGGGATTAGAGTCAATATATGTGAAGTGCTTGAACAGTGGCACTTAATAAGTGCTATCTATGTCGTAGCAGTAGCAATAGTAGCTGTAGTACCCGCAGCCGTTACTACTACTACAATAATGATGCTCACTAATAGTTTACTGTAATAAGTAGATTACCAGGAGATGGGTTGATGAGTCAAAGGAATCCTTGTAGTAGTAATAGTAGTAATGGTTATTGTTGTGATTAATACTGCTGCTATTGCTACCGGTCCTCCATTACTCTGACCCAGTAATCCTGTCCTGGGAATCTATCCCCTAGAAATAGAAGCACCAATATACCTCATTATATGTACATCATATACATATAATGTTGCTGCCATCTCATTGGTGTTATGAAACTTTTAAATTTTTACCAATCCAAAAGGTTTAAAGTGTTATTTCACTGTTACTTTATTCTTTACCTCCCCCACTATCAGTGAGCTTGAGCATCACTTTATATAAACAAATTTTTACATGTTTTTTCGGTAGAATTTTTTTTTTTTTTTTTTTTTTTGCGGTATGCGGGCCTCTCATTGTTGCGGCCTCTCCCGTTGCGGAGCACAGACTCCGGACGCGCAGGCTCAGCGGCCCTGGCTCACGGGCCCAGCCGCTCCGCCGCATGTGGGATCTTCCCGGACCGGGCCACGAACCTGCGTCCCCTGCATCGGCAGGTGGACTCTCAACCACTGCGCCACCACGGAAGCCCTAGAATTTTATATACTCTTTTTTAATTCTTCTGTTCTTTTAAAGCACCTGCCTTTCTTGTCTGGATTAAGGTTTCTTTTTCTTTGAGATTATTTTATACAATTAAACTATCTGTCAGGAGTTCTTTGGAATTGTATGAAATGTATATGCTAACTTTGGGGACACTGGTGTTATTCTTTCAATGTTAAAGCAATGTTTGCAGATCCCATATTTCCTTACTTGTGCCTCACACATTCCTGGGCATCCTTACACTACTCTCCCATCTAATTCTCATTTTCCGCCTGGAAAATGGCGGGTGGTGGTAAAGAGAAGTTACTCAGTGAAGCTCATTAACTTGCTAGTAAGTAGCAGAACAGGATTCAAAGTCCAATTTTTTTTTCTCTAAGTGCGACAGAAGTTGTACTATTGGAAACGGTGCTGAATTTATTTGCAGCAGAGAAATAAACATCTTCAGTAGGAAGGGATTAGCTGCCCACCTGCTCATTCCAAGTCCCCTAGAGCAGTGCTGCTCAAACCTCCACGTGCATACAGATCACGTGGGCATCTCGTTAAAATGCAAATTCTGATTCAGTATGTCTGGGGCTGGGCCTGAGAGTCTGCATTTCTCAAAAGCCCCTCTGTGACACTGTTGCTGCTGGTCTGAGTGCCCCATCTGGAGGAGCAAGGCTTTAGTCCTTGCTTTTTGTTCTCATTGGAATCAGAAGGAGAACAAACCAGTGTGGTTTGAGCTCATCCTGAGTATGGAGAGGGCGATTGTACTGGCCTCTAGCTTTGTGGGATTGAGACCAGTGTGGCGTGAACCTGAGCTCATCCTGAGTATGGAGAGGGCGATTGTACTGGCCTCTAGCTTTGTGGGATTGAGATACCTGCCCTCATTACCTACAGGATCAAAAGCTGTATCCTTTCACTGTTCTCCTAGCATCTGAAATAGACTTTTTCCTATCTATTTCTACTATACTGGTACCCTTTCCCCTTCTCTACCCAACAAAGATTTTAGGGAAAGAAAAATAAATCTTATTTGGAAAAACACTGAGGACCTATACAATTTTGTTTTTCTGTTCTGGGAGTTGAATATCAAACAGTGAATTTTTTTTTTCGGTAAAAACGTGTATCTTGCATATTTAATTTTTTTAAGTGGGAGGTATAGACCTGTCTAAGAGGAAACAATCCACAGAATATTCAAGATCACAGATGCACTGCATTCTTTCATTGCTGTGGATCTGGTCACCTTGATTTGCCATCTGTTGAAGTGGCTCTTTCACTTGTAAAGAAGCATTATCCTGGTTCAGCTCTACTGGGGCTGGCAGACAGATACTGGACCTTTGAGGTTTGTCATGAGTTTTATGGATTTGTAATGGGAAAAGGCACATGAGACACAGTGCACATGAGTAAACTGCCCTGAGAGCTCTTTGGAGACCATGATTCACATTCTGGCCACGATAGAGCAAGGAAATGGGTTATTTTTACTTCAAATGTATCACACTTTTACTTTTCAAATGCCATAGTATTTCATAAATGAAAGCTTTCCTTCATTTTAAAGACAACTTCTGTGGCTTTATGATGTGAGTGTTTGCCATTCTTAGATGATAATTTTCTGCTGTTGGAAAAATGGATACATATGGTCCTTTTTGGAAATTCCTGAAATTGGTGAACACTTAACATTCATCGCGTTTGTTTATTATTTTCTAAAAGTATAATATCCCACCTGTAGTTTTAAACTCTCTTTTCTCACCAGCAGTTAAGAGCCATTGTCTTTCACTTACCACTACCAAAGAGTAGCAAGAGAGAGGAACTACCCTCGACAAAATATGAAAAGAAGCTTATAAAAGAAAGCCTAAAAAGCAGACAGGAAATCTGGTTCACACTTTTGGGATATATGGAAGCTAGATGAAGAAAACAGAAGACTCAATGTTCTGTTTCTTTTTCTTCAGTTTTCTGTAGTGAACCTTAGGTGCCTGACCCACATAGACCCTAAAGAGATTCTTGGCAAGTGGGTATTTGCATTCACACAGCATTTATATACTCATGTTAAAATACTACTTTTTAAATTGATGCTCTCCCCCCGCCAACTTTGTACTGTGAAAGCCATTCCAGTTTACTTTAACTCTTCCTAAGGAATAAAGGAGAGCCCTCCGAGAAATGTTAGTGCTTTTTAAAAATAAACATTAAATAAGCTTTCGTCTCAGGGGCAAAGCTAATACACTTTTTTTAATGCAGTTGGCTCAGCTGAGCAAAGAAAGGTCACTGCATGCTTCTTAAGGAAGCATTTCGAGGAGGAGAAGGGTGTGGAGGCTTCCTTGGGGCCCAGCCCTGCTGCCAACTGGCCTCACAGGCCCCTCAGGCATCGTCCCCACTCAGAACAGTCACAGGCTGGGCCATTGGGCTGCACAGAAACTACGGTGTAGAATGAGGCCTTTCACCCTTCTTTCGCCTGCATTGCCTATAGGGCGACCAGATCATTTACTGTGGAAATCAGGACAATTTTGAGAGTGAAGTTATAAGGGGTTGTCTCTATTAACAGCGATGACAGGACAACAGAAGCTTAAAGTGGAACCATCCTGGGCAGAGCAGGATGTATGGTCACCCAGTCTGCAGGGCAACATGATCTATAAAAACTATTAGTCAGCACAGCTCCAAGGTGCTATTGATTTATTCATCCCTGATTAGTAGATGTTCATGCTTAAATGATACCCACAAGGAATCTTCGGAACTTGTTTCACCCATCATTTACAGTGCCCGTGCTTTCAGGCAAATAGTCTGATCTGTTTGCTTTTTTCTGCTGCTCCCAGCTCCCCCGCAGCCCCCCAAAAGGGAAGCTGGTTGAGGCATGAACTAATTAAAAGGTGGATGGGAGCGGGCTTGGGAACTGAGACACACATGTTCCTGGGAAGTACTTGCCTTGGGCTGCCAGCCTCCAAATTATCAAAAATTGATTTACCTTTACATTTTAATAAATCACAATTGGAATCCTTTTGTTTTTAAGAAAAGAAGGGAATTTTAAAAGCATCTAGTTCAATTTTTCCATTTTCATCACGAGCGAAAAGAGTTTCTAAAAGTTTGAATTACTCGTCCAAGTTCTCTGTAGAGACAGAAGTGTAACTAAGTTCCTGGTCTCTCTTCCACATTCTGCTCTTTGCCAACAGATTTGACATAAAAAGAAAAGTTTAGGTGGCTGGCTTTAGACATCTGTCACCCTTGAGCAGAAATGATTAGTGTTACTGTCACCTTATGTAAGACTATATATTATATATGCCAGACAGTTGAAGGATGTAAATGTCTATTTTTTTTTTTTTTTTTTACTTTTTTTTTTTTTTTTGGTACGCGTCCTCTCACTGTTGTGGCCCCTCCCGTTGCGGAGCACAGGCTCCGGACGCGCAGGCCCAGCAGCCACGGCTCACGGGCCCAGCCACTCCGCGGCATGTGGGATCCTCCCGGACCGGGGCACGAACCCGTGTCCCTTGCATCGGCAGGCGGACTCCCAACCACTGCGCCACCAGGGAAGCCCTAAATGTCTATTTTTTGACTGCAACCTTACTTCCTGGAAACTATAGGTATACATTTCATAATAAATTCTGATATAGGAAACAACTTGATTCTTGTCAGTTTTTTTACATGATTAAATTCAAGCAAAACCAGAATATATCTGCAACACAGCAAATTTCATTTTTATAAATATTTGTTGAGAGCTAGCATTTTCTAAATGTTTTTTGCAAGACAGAAGGTGGCAGAGGTCCTACCAAGTAGTATATTAAATATATTTCTCTAAAGTAATCTTTGTGTTATTTTCTAAATATTTTCTTGAACTACAGATAATATTTTGCAATATTGGAGACGATGTAAGGAGCTATAAACCTAGTTACGTGTGATAACTACAATGTCCTAATAATTTAATCATCATGAATGACAGTTGAAGAATTATTTTATTTTTATTTGGAAAGTTAGTAGAAAATACCATTATTAGTAAGGAGTCCTGAATTGGTTGCATATTTGTCCTTCTAGATTTAATAACATTAGGATTAGTTACTGAAGTGACCTTGTCTCATTTTAGCTTAGCTTCTTGCTATAGCATGCACTGTATTTGTTGTTACTGTTATTTTCTCAACAGTAAGTAAAATCACTCTTTGAGAATTGAACTGTTCTCAGCCATTTAATGCGGCTGGAAATAAGGTCATAATAAAAAGCAGTGTATTTTCAGAATTGCTTGTTTACTGTGAGATAAAGCTTTGTGTTGATATTATTTATTTCTACTGATGTTCTGTGCACAGCTACAATGCTTCGGTGACTACAGTGAAAAAAACAGCGGGGCTAAGTAGAATGCAACATTTGTAGTTTAAAGGACTTTTGAGAACACTTAAGCCAGCTTCTGACCTGATACATAAATTTTTCATCATGTAATTCAGCAAGCATCTCTCTACTGGAAAACTTCCAGTGATAGAAATCTCAGTTCTACTTAAAGCACCTCCTAATTTTGCTAAAGTTCTCCAATAGTTAGCTTATCTGGCAAGAGGAAATCATCTTTCTTTAATTATTTTTGCATTCATTCATCTAATATGTATCAGGTCTTACTACTGGGCCTGGTACTCTACTGTGAGATGGGGCTAGAGGCAGTGGTCTGTGTCCTCTAGTGGAATGAGATGTGTGGGTAAAAATAGGAGACTGTAGATATCTGGTCTCTGAAGTCTAGACAAGAGTGTTGACTCTGGGTAAGGAGGGAGCTGGGAGGAAAACTTTACATTCTAGCTGATGTCTGAGCTGGTCTTTAAGGATAAGGTTGCTCTGCCCATGATATCGAAAGGCTGGGGCAGGATTGCATTCCAAGCAGAGGGAACTGCATGGGCAAAGACATAGGTTTAGGGAGGTCTGTGTAGTGCATATCAGAGAAGCACAAGCAGGGCTTTTGTCATCCAAGGACAGAATGTGTGTGGGAAGGAGTTGGCAGGAAATAAGTTGAAGAGATAGGTCAAAGGATGACTGAAGAGGGCCTGTGTGTCCTGCTGTAGAGTTTAAACTTATTCTCTAAGAGAGAGTTGGGGGAAGTGGAAGTGAGAGATCGGGAGGAGCAAGAAGGGGCAGCTATTAGAGCTTTATAAGCAGAAGAGCTTGATCTGTGTTTTATAAAGCTAACTGAAGGGTGAATTTGAGGTGGAATCTGTGAGCTGGAGAGTTCTCTTATAAGGTGATTATCATTGCCTGGCAAGAGACTGAGGGCTTGAACTAGCCAGAGTGGCAGGAAAGGGGGAGGAATTTATCAGATGTGTTGCAGGAACAATCCATTGGACTTGAAAGCAATTAGATGTAGGACTGAGGAAGAGGGAGAGGTTCAGGCTGCTTGCCAAGGTGCCAGTGGATGTGACTGAAGCATTGATTATACCATTTACCGAGACAGGAAAAACAGTGGGAGAGACACACAGGTTTCGAGAAGAATGAAAATGAGTTCAGTTTTAGAGATGTCAAAAATAAGAATGGCTATGGAAGTCCAATAGATAGTTCTGTCCAGAGCGGCCTTTCCTGTCCATTTGTTAGACCTTCAAATATCTGAAGATTACATTTACGAACTGATTTAAGAGTTGTCTCCTAAACTGAGAAAGATTAAGAGAAAGGCCTGAGGTCAAAAGAAATAGGTAATATGTATAAGATAGTAATAGGGAATATGTGTAAGAATCCTACTCTTTTTTCATCCTGTGAATCCTCTATGAAGTTGGACTTGCTATTATAACATTTTATATGGGAGGAAACTGAAGCTTAGGAAAGATTAAATGACACACCCGAAGTCATATAGATGAAAAGGAGCAGAGCTGGAATTCAAATTCAAACCAAGGCTTTTTGATTCAATGGCTTCTTATGGTCATTGTGGTCAAGACCATATGCCTTACAATGATCTCTAAGACCGTGTGTTCTGGCCCCTGCCTGGCTTTCCATTCTTGCCCCCTGCCAGTTTCCCTTCCTTGCACATATCATGCTGCCTTCCACCCTGGGACCTTTGCTGTTCTTTCTGACTGGAATGTTCTTTTCAACCTCCATTTCCCTAATGAACTTGATAATTATCTTTCAGATCTTAGCTGTCTGGAGAAGTCCCCTTGACCCCATGGAATAGGTCAGTCACCCCAAAAGGATTTTTTTTAATTTTTATTATTTTTTTAAATTTTATTTATTTATTTGGCTGAGCTGGGTCTTAGGTGCAGCACGCGGGATCTTCATTACACGTGTGGGATCTTCGTTGTGGCATGCGGGATCTTTTAGTTGCGTCATCAGGGATCTAGTTCCCTGACCAGGGATAGAACCTGGGCCCCCTGCATTGGGAGCATGGAGTCTTAGCCACTGGACCCCGCAAAGAAGTTGGGGAAGTCCCCCCAAAGAAGTTCTTACAGCAACTTGTATTATTCCTTCCCAGTACTTATTACACTTTGCAGTTACACATTTGTGTCTCTGATGAGTTGACTAACACTTGACTAACACGTGATCTCTTCACTTAGTAAATTTCATCATAGAATTGAGCTGGTGCCTGTTATTGCCGATCAGTATATATCTCTAGCACATTGCACAGTACCTGACAAAGAGCAGCTGATCAATACATATTTTCTGAAAGAAAGAATAACTTCAGAACCCATGCTCTTAACTGTTCTACAGTACTAGAAATGTTTTGGAATACACCGTTTTTAAAAATGACATTTTTGTTATGAATGGAAGTACTGTGTATATAATGACAACCACTGATACTATATTCTGCAAAATGAAGAATCTGATAATTTATTGATAGCTGTCTTAGAGCTATGATATTGAAAATGGGCTAAACAGCCTGTGAGAAATTAAAGGATGGAGAAATCAAGATGAGTTATTATTTCAAAGAATGATAAAGAGAGGGGAGAATTGTTTATAACTGCAAAAGAATTAAGGTAATTAAATAAAATAGCACATTAGTAGACTTTCCTGTTCCCCTGAAACATATAAGGTATTTGAAGACCCACATATAGCCAAGTAGAGGGAGACCACTTAGCCTCAGATTTAATCAAGCAGTCCATGGTCCCCTGCTAGCCCTGTGTGTTGTAATAGGTACTGTGATTATTGAGGTTTGGTAAGATCAAAAGATCAGGAGACAACTGCCATTGAAAAGATAGTCTGTTACACTCACAGATCCCAAGAGATAGAGTACAGGTCTCCTCATGGTGGGGTACATTGCGAGGCAGGGAGAGAGAGAGATGGAGATTGAGCAAGTGCTTTCATTGGGGCTTCTTCAAGGAGGGACTGGCAAGGCAGCATAAGTAGGTTTTGGCTAGTTTGAATAATTTCAGCAACCTCTGTCCCTAGTTGTCTGTCTGGCATCTGGACCTTGCGGTGATTCGGGCAGGTGTAGAGTGGCCTGGAATGAGAGAGCTCAATAAAGGGGTGGTTGAGAGTGTAGGCTCTGGATTAGTTGGTTTGTATTTGAAAATGAAAACTGTGGGCCCTGAAGAAGGACTTCTCGCAAGGGCGGGTGGAAAGTGGCCAAGGCAAGGTGACTCAGGCATATTATCAGTTTGTCCAGACCAAGGTGTGTCCAGCATAAGCATGTAGAACAGATGTTAAAGCATCAAGTTTACAGAAGCTAGAAGCATGTTTAATGCACTGTGGCTGATCCACTGGGTAACTTTTATGAGGTTTACAATCTGTTCTTCATTCCCAACAGGAATGAGGATAGTAATAAGTGGCCTAATTTTCCTCTGAACTGTGATCCCAGGGTTCTTAACCTGTTTTAAGCCATTGAGCCCTGAGCCCTCGTTCAGCAAAGAAAGCAGTTCAGACATTCAGACTGAGCCTGACGCCTACAGAGGACCTCCCCCTGCAACCCCGCACCTCCCTTGTTTTAAGGAACCCTGCATGCTGTGCAGGTGCATCCCCTCTCTGTCTGGGGAATATAATGCTCGTTTCTAAACTTGGAAGGCAGTTAGTGACTAACCCTGAAGCTTCAAAGATGAAGGCCTGGATCTGAATCCAGCTCTGCCATTTAGAATCTGCAAGACCTTGAACAGGTTACTTCACTTTTCCGTGCTTCATGTCACTTTTTACAGTCTGTCATTATCTGGTTTACATATTTATTCCTTGTGTTCTGTAAGAAGCTCCACAAAGGCTGAGTTCTTGCTTCTTTTACGCATTGTTGGGTCTGTGACTCTAGCACAGACAGTACAAGGCAGATGGTTGGTGCTGAGTAAATACAGTAGTTCCCCTTATCCTCGGTTTCACTTTCTGTAGTTTCAGTTATCCACAGTCAACAGTGTTCCAAAAATATAAAATGGAAAATTCCAGAAATCAACAATTCGTAGGTTTTATATTGTGTGCAGTTCTGAGAAGCATGATGAAATCTCCCACTGTCAGGCCCAGGATGTGAATCATCCTTTTGTCCACTGTATCCAAGATGTAGATGCTACCCGCGCATTATTATAGAAAAAAACATTAGTATATATAGAGTTTGGTACTCTCTAAGGTTTCAGGCATTCATTGGGGTTCTTGGAAAATATCCCCCTCGGATAAGGGGGGGGATCTACTGTATTTGCAACTGGATGAAGGATGCGTGAATTCACTAGCTGCTTTTCCAGGCAGGTGGCCATGCTTCACTGTACAAGAGGTCACAGAGCTCCACGTGTTCTGCTGACCTAGGAGCCCTTATCCAGAAAGCATGTTTACTCCTTGAGTCAGTAAAGACTCATTCCTATCTTGTACGTTCATTATTTCAGCATTTACAGAAAACCTGTAACATAATGGTAATGTTCATTAAGATGCCAGAAATTATTAAAAATCAAATTAAGCTGAAATTCATTATACTGCACTTAAGAAGATAAGTATAAGACACATTTGAGAAAAATTTCCATCAAAATAGGAAAGACCTTCAGAACTTAGGGTTAACCTTCAGCTTTTAGAAAAGCCTCCCAGGAAGACTCATTTTGAATGTGTTCTAGATAGTTGCTGTTTAAAAAAAATTTTTTTTTAAATTATGGACAATTAAAAACATACAGAAGTAGAAAGCGCAGTATAATTAATCCCCAGTTACCAACATAGCCTCCACTTCTCACTTAACCCCCATGCATCGTGATTGTTTATTAAACCATTCAGCATGTACCTGTAAAAGGTAAGGATTCTTAAAAAAAGTAATACTATTGTCATATCTAAAATAATAAACAATAATTTATTTTATGATGTCAATATTTTTTATTTTATTTATTTTTTTATACAGCAAGTTCTTATTAGTTATCTATTTTATAGATAACTATAAACTATTTTATAGATAACTATAACTATAACTATACATATCAATCTCAATCTCCCAATTCATTCCACCACCCCCTCCCCCCCGCTTTTTCCCCTTGGTGTCCATATGTTTGTTCTCAACATCTGTGTCTCTATTTCTGCCTTGCAAACCGGTTCATCTGTACCATTTTTCTAGATTCCACGTATATGCGTTAATATACGATATTTGTTTTTCTTTTTCTGAATTAACTTCACTCTGTATGACAGTCTCTAGGTCCATCCACGTCTCTACAAATGACCCAATTTTGTTCCTTTTTATGGCTGAGTAATATTCCATTGTATATATGTACCACATCTTCTTTATCCATTCATCTGTCAGTGGGCATTTAGGCTGCTTCCATGACCTGGCTATTGTAAATATTTTCAAATATTTTCAAATATCCAGTATCGCCAGTCTTCTCATAAACGGCTCTTTGTGGTTGGTTCATTTAAATCAGGATCCAAACCAAGATCCTGACATTGCCTTGGACAATCTCTTAAACCTCTTTTAATTTATGACAGTTTCTCCTTCCTTCTTTTTGTTCCACCTGCCAGCTTTTTAAATTGAAGAAACCAGATCATTTGTTCTGTAAAATTTCTTATATTCTCGATTTTGTTGATTGCATCCGCATGGTGACATTTAACAAGTTTAAATCTATTCCCTGTATTTACTATAAACTGATAGAGCTGGAGGCTTGATTAGATTCAGGTTTGACTTTTTGGTTAAATTAACCTCAAAGGTATCTCTGAGTACTTCTGATTGCATCATATTGGGGACATTATTATATCCGGTTGCCTCTTTTTATGACGCTAAGATTGATCAGGGCATCTGGTATTTTACGTCAACCTGATCTCTCCATTCTAAAAGTCTCCATCAGCCTTTCACTTAATGCAGTAGTTCTCAGCCCTTACTACCCATTAGAATATCTGTGGAGCCTTTACCCACTTTTGATGCCCAGGCCCCACTTCCAAGAATTGATTCAGGGTGGATCTGGGCTCAGTAATTTTTTTAAGAGTCCTGGTTGATTCTGATGTACAGACAGGACTGAGAGCCACTGACCTGATAATTTTGGCAGTCGTTGAGGATCTTTGCCAAGAGAGCCATTATTTCAGAAAAGATTATCAAATAGTGACATTCTGTCATGCTTTCTGTACTTATTAGCAGACATTCTTCCATTAAAAACTTTCATTAAGTCTTTGGTTCTTTAGTTCGTATAGGAAAGATTGGATAAATATTGGATTCTTGTCAGTTTTCTGAATAATGAGTTGAATATCCAACATCCTCCAAAGCTGGTTAATGAGTTTTGTTTATTATTGTGAATTCATAGATTTTAGCATATTGGATGTTTTAAACCGTTGCATTTATTATTATTATGACTATTATTTTCATGCTCAAATTGTTTAACTTTAGCCAATGGAAGTCCTTTGAAGTTAGCTCCTGTGACATTTTTGGACAACATCAGTAGTATTTGATCGCTCCCTTGCTTTTACATATGACGTGTCTTAGGCTTATGTTGTACATTGGATAATTTAGTTGTTCTGTACAATTCCTGTCCTGAACTACTGTATCTAATAGTTCATCTATCTGTACACTGTTTAGTGACGTTCTATTTAGTAGCTATGACATGATTACAAAACAGAATGGCAGATATTTATAGTAATAGTAAATTTCAACAGGTGGTAAATGGTAATTAGGAAAAAACATAATGATTATGTAAATAAAATCCTTAATTTTTTATTATGAGGCCTGCAGAGCATGGTGCATAAATCCTTCGTCACCAGTTTGTATTTTTTTCCCCCCAGTTAATGTCCATCAGCGTGTTGGCAGTTTCCGCTTGGATGAGGGACTACCTAAATAATGTTCTGACTTTAACTGCAGAAACAAGGTAGGCTTTATAATTAATGATTGATTTCTTTCATCAGGGTTTCCTCATATACTAGTTTCTAAGTAACTTTGCCCTAGGCTGTTTAGATGGAATGCTCATCCACGATCGTTTGGAAAGGTTTTCCTGCCCATGGCAACACTTGCATTTTCCAGCATCTCATTAAGGTGCACCACTGGTTCTAGAGGACACTTCTGGTTATAGTGATACCACTCGCCTGTCCTTCTGACAGTGTGCCAGCCGTGTCATATTTGTGTATAAAGGACGACACAGCTACTTTTCCTTAAGAAAATGATGGCCAACTTCTTCTTGCCTTCATATTCCTGAGCTAATGAAAACCAAACCCCAAATGTCATTTTCTTAACCAGTTTCAAGGATTGACCCACTAACATCTCAAGGGGCAAATTACTTAACTTCTCTGAGCCTCAGTTTCTTCATCTCTGAATGGGGATTGTATTATATACCACTCTGAATTTTCCTAAGGGTTAACTGAGATACATTTCTATAAAGTCCTTAACACGATGGAGCTTAGTAAGCACTTTGTAACGGTCGTTTTTTTGTTATCTTAATTATTACTCTTATGTTATGGCTCTAGTTAATTTTTTCATAGTCTTAGCAGAAAGCATCTTCCTCCCTTCCTTTTAATTCAGACCAATTTCCCTTCCATAGCAGTGTTTCACATCTTTGGGAAAGGTCATTTGTTGGGGAGAAAGTGCACACTGCATATGGAGTCCCAGACCAGAGAAGAGTAGGGAGAGTCTTCTCAGTTAAGAAATGGTGAAAAGGGTTTCCCTGGTGGTGTGGTGGTTAAGAATCCACCTGCCAGTGCAGGGGCACAGGTTCGAGCCCTGGTCCAGGAAGATCCCACATGCCACAGAGCAACTAAGCCTGTGCGCCGCAACTACTGAAGCCTGCACGCCTAGAGCCCGTGCTCCGCAACAAGAGAAGCCATCAAAATGAGAAGCCACCAAAATGAGAAACCCGTGTACTGGCACGGGTGAAAAGTCTCATGTGGTTTTCTCAGGTTAAGGCTTCAGAGCTAATATTAGATCGACTTTTTACTGATGACCCCTATCTTATATTTTAAATGAGCTGAGGTAGGAAGGCTACCACTTGTATAAAAAACTAAACCAAACAAGACAAAAAATAAAACAAGCAAGCAAATTGGTGATTGTTCAGTGGTTTTGAAATAGAAATCCAGTCATCAGCTTTGAGGCGTGATGATTTAAAGGATTATTAACACAAGTCAGTTGTGTTGTACTGTGTCTTGGGTGCATTTTGGTTATATTTTATTTATAATATGACATCATTGTTCTTCTTTCAGGGTAGAGGAGGCTGTCATCTTGACTTATTTTCCTGTGGTTCATCCAGTCATGATTGCTGTTTGCTGTTTCCTGATCATCGTGGGGATGTTAGGATACTGTGGAACAGTAAAAAGAAATCTCTTGCTTCTTGCATGGGTACGGTGTTTATATCTATTCTTTATTGTGGTTCAAAAGACCAACCAGTAATGTATTATTGGTTCATCAGTGCACAAGATTACATGCTTAGGGAACTGTGATAGCGGTTCCCTAATCTGTGGTCATTGTTCAACATCCTGTGAGAAGGGAAGCGTTCTTTCCATGAGAGACGATTTCAGTACAAGTATTTGCTGTACTCAGAAGTTGAGGTGCGGAAATATGTACACTATTTAATTATTTCACTCAGGCCATGTGTTGACATTTTCATTTGAAAGTACGAATTTTTTCTAGTGTCACGGACCTTATTACCACTCCAACAGGCCCCTCGGGACTAAAACTGAGACGTCATAATGGAACTCTGTTTCTTTCTCTCTTTTCTTGTTTTAAGCAAACCCACCACTTAAACCCATGTGGAAATTCAGGTGGTGAGGTAGCAAACAGACATCATAATCCTGGCACTGCCTTTACGTAGGTTAGTGGATATGAGACTCAGTTTCTATAGTTTTAGTGTTTTGTTTTTTTAAAAATTCTGGAACAGTTGGACTAAATTACTTCTTAAATTCCCTGCAGCACTCAAACTCTATGATTCCAAAATCTATGATTATGCCTTTAATTCAAAAATTAGCAAACCCTCTTTTAACATTAAAAACTTGAGTCAATTAAAAATACAGTTTACATATAGATTTTTGAAGCTCATTGAGTGTATAAAATATTATATGTTAATGGCCCCAGGGGTTTGAGGCTGCTAACATGTAATTGCAGACATATCAGATTCCTAAAAAGTAATTCATTGAGTATATTCCTTTCTTTGCAGTAGTTCTCAATGGTATCTGTGCACTCATTTCTTGTAGGGAACTTAAAAAAAGGTTTTTTTTATGGTGTACTGATAAGCTGGATATCTGAGCAGAAAAAAAGCCCTGATTTGTAGCATTTGAAGATTTCTGTGATGTAAATACTCCCAGCATGGTCGATTTCAGGCTACCAACTTGCCGTTACTGAATGCAGAGCTGGGGAGAGATGAGCACAGACTGGCTCTCAGGAGACAGCTCCCGCACGCCAGGGCTTGACTAGCTCCCGTCCCAAGCCCATTAAAACAGACTCTTAGTGTGAAGCTGAACTAAAGCTTTGCATTTCACAGGAACAGCCTGTGTTAATGTTATTACTTGGCTTCGTGGAGGATAACTCTTCAGGTCCATGATTGGAAAAC
This sequence comes from Physeter macrocephalus, assembly GCF_002837175.3. Taxonomy (NCBI): domain Eukaryota; kingdom Metazoa; phylum Chordata; class Mammalia; order Artiodactyla; family Physeteridae; genus Physeter; species Physeter macrocephalus. Next base: position 30,140,827 of record NC_041218.1, read on the forward strand.
AGAAAATGCTGCAGAAGATAAACCACTCTCAGAGAAAGGGGACATGCCCATTGCCTTACTTCTGTTCACTTTGGTATACAATGCTTTTGACTGTATTTTATTTATAATATGTCGTTAATTTTCTTCTCTCAGGGGAGAGGAGGTGGAAGGGTTTGGAACCTAGGTTGCAATTCAAGAAATTTGGACAATAATTTAAACAAACTAAAGGACTTACTTTATATGAAACTTACAGTTTAAAGGATGGATAAGGTATTGAAACTCAAAAAAAAAAAATCTCAGAATCCTTTTTAAAACCACAATCTTACAATGATGTCCTATGTATACAACCAATTTAAATATGGCTGCTGTTCTTCTTCCTTCTCCCAACTGGTATGATTCTGGATGGTCCCTGGACTGTGGAGGTGGGGTGGGGTAGGATAGCCTATTTCATGGAACTTCAAAGACTTTTAGGAACATATTTTGAAAACCATTTATGCATTCCATTAGATTGCTTGAATGCAAGTAAAAAAATTTGACAAATAACGAGGTAATTTGGGCTCTCCTTGGGGCAGGATGAGTCATAGAGACTTGTGCATGGGAGCTAGTTTGTGATGTTGGAAAGAACCTTGTGTTGCAAAGGTGACATGGAGGACTGAGGTTCTAAGGGCCAGAAACTTGTTCATTCATTCATTCTTCAAACATTTATGGAGAATATAGGCACTATTAGCCTTTGCCATCAGACCAGTGTATACACAGTGGATAGATAGACAATTTCACTACTGTCTGACAAGACCTCTATTAGGATTTGCTCTGAGTACTGAGGCTAGAGAAGAGCTCCAAGCTCAGTCCCAAGGGGTCAGCCTCTCCTCCAGGAGGATGACTGGCATAGATTGATACTGCTTTATCCCATCCCGCCCCTTTTGGTGGATGTACTCTTTTCCACAAAGCAGCTTTTAGTGCATCGCTGTTCCATGTGTCCCTGGCTGCCATCAGCTCTTGGTTGTTCCTTCCTGTTGACTATCTGTGGCAGTTTGTTCCCCATTCCCATTGGGCTGCCTGTCTCCTCCTAGCAAGTTCCTAGATGTTACTCACTCTGTCTAAATCCAGCACAGCCTTTCCTTTGCTTGAAGAATGATTTGTGGTCTCAGCTCCCAATTACCTGTTGCTCGTAACTGATCTGCATCTGACCTGCTTCTCAGGCAGTTTTTTCTCTGCCTTTCTTTCCATAGCCTCCTTCTCTAAACAGTTGTCAAATCCTGTAGGTTCTAGTCCTACAATCTCGGAATCCCGTCCCTTCTTTTCCTATTTGGAATGCCCAGGTTCAGGCTCTCCTGACTTTTTTTTTCCCCCTTAATTTATTTTATTTATTTTTAAATTTTTGGCTACGTTGAGTCTTCGTTGCTGCGCACAGGCTTTCTCTAGTTGCCGTGAGCGGGGGCTACTCTTCATTGCAGTGCGCGAGGTTCTCATCGCGGTGGCTTCTCTTGTTGCGGATGAGGGGCTCTAGGCACGCGGGCTTCAGCAGTTATGGCTCTCGGGCTCCAGAGCGCAGGCTCAGTAGTTGTTACACACGGGCTTAGTTGCTCTGCGGCATGTGGGATCTTCCTGGACCAGGGATTGAACCCGTGTCCCTGGCACTGGCAGGCGGATTCTTAACCATTGTGCCACCAGGGAGGTCCCTCTCCTGACTTCTTGCTGCAACAGTGCAGAGGCCCCTAACTAAACTTCCTGCCTCTGTTGTCTCCTAATTTACCCCAAACCAGTGCTGCCGGTTAATACAATGCAACAGTGATCGCATTACTCCTCTGTTCTGAAACTTTGAAAGACTTCTGGTTGGGTAATGAAGTGTTTAGAGACACTTCAATCTTGCATCAAGCTCTTCTGCAATCAAATTCTTAACCATTGTGCCACCAGGGAGGTCCCTCTCCTGACTTCTTGCTGCAACCCTGGCACTGGCAGGCGGATTCTTAACCATTGTGCCACCAGGGAGGTCCCTCTCCTGACTTCTTGCTGCAACAGTGCAGAGGCCCCTAACTAAACTTCCTGCCTCTGTTGTCTCCTAATTTACCCCAAACCAGTGCTGCCGGTTAATACAATGCAACAGTGATCGCATTACTCCTCTGTTCTGAAACTTTGAAAGACTTCTGGTTGGGTAATGAAGTGTTTAGAGACACTTCAATCTTGCATCAAGCTCTTCTGCAATCAAACCTTCATCTGCCATTTTTAGCTTTCTTACCTACTTCATTTTCTGACTGTTCTTTCCTGTTCTTATTCCTGCCGTCCCTTAGCTGGGAATTTCTTCTTAATGCTTTTGTTTCAGTACTACCAGCCCATTACAATTTGCCTGAAATACTACCTCCTAAAATTGTAATAATGACAAAGATGATGATGATAATCAAAGTAGTTAACATTTCTCATGTGTTTACCAACTGTAATGCTTTCAGACGCGTAGAGGTTTAAATGAAATTTTTATATGAAGGGCTTTACATTAATTAATCAATTTTGAGATAGATACTATTATTATTCCCATAATATAGATGAGGAAATGAAGCACAGGTTGGCTCAGTGATTTGCCTGTTTGCATAGCTAGTAAATGGAGTTTATGGTATTCAGATCATCACAGTCTAGTTCGAACAACATGTTTGCAACAACTTCACTATTTTACTCTGTAATTGCTGCCTTTTCTTAAATGCTTAAATATCTTACTATTATTCAATTATTAATACTTAGTATACCTTAAGGATTAGGTATCTCACATTGTATAAAACATTTTCCCTATGATCTTTCATTTTAAACTCAACAACAATCATCTAAGATAGATGATTACAAATGAGGTTCAGAGAGCTTCAGTAATATGTCCAAGGTCACTCAGCACTAGCAGGTAAAGCTTTGATTCAGACCTCTGGGTTTCTGACTGCCAAGCCCATTCTCATTGGGTCTTTACCGATGTCTCCAACAGACATGTCTCAACTTTTGAAGTCCAGTGCATTTCTCCTATTATAATGTTCCCTTTTTTTATAACCAGCCCAAACTGCCAGACTACAAACAACTTGATAATATGAACCATTCATCTTGCCTATTGTTTAATAACTTTTTATGAAATCAAGTAATAGGAAATTAGAACAGTGTGAGTAGAAGTGGCCAGCACCTCAGATAGGGAGGATGGTGTCTGGAAGGCAGTGAAGAGGGTGAGATTTTAAGGGCTGTTACATAGGTTTGACAACAGTGGCCTGTTAAAGGGGTGAGCACTAACGCAGGATATGACAGGATGTTAGGTCTTTGGCAGATATTTGCAATGAAACTCACATGATTTCTTCCTTTGTGTCCTTTAGCTTTTTATCCTAATTTTTTTTTTTTAATTAGGAGGTTCCTTAATTTTGGATGTAAGTGTTTAAATAAGCCCAGTGCATTCGATCCAACTTGTCCATTTCCTTGTACTCAAAATTGGGCTTCACTTTTAAGACCTGTAAACCAGATTAGAGAAGAAAGCTTTTTTTTTTTTTTTTTTTTTTAAAAAAAGACCACCAGTATCTCTGAGAGCTGCCACAGCTCTTGAATGACTACTAAGAAAAGGTCTGGCAACTGGGCTATGGTGCTGTTTAAGCAAAAATCAAAATGCCATTATTCATCAGACTGATCGAGAAAAAGTCAGAGAGGCTCAAAACAGATCTTTATAACCGACCTGCCTTCCCACACTCACCCCTCCAAAAAAACAACTGCAGGCTAAGAGACCACGTGTAGGAAAACATTTCTGGTGAATCTTGGTCATGAAGTTGACGCTTTTATTGAATTATAGATGTAGATTGCTAAAACACCCTAATTTAAGTTTCCTAAATAAACTACAGGACATCCAATTAAACTTGTATTTCAGATAGATGACAAATAATAGTTTCGTATAAGTTTGTCCCATGCAATATTTAGGATATATACATCTACTAAAACATTATTTTTTATCTGAAACTCAGATTTAAATGAGCATCTTGTATTTTTATTTGCTGAATTTGGCAACCCTACTCTAACCAGATTTGTTCTTAATAAATATGAAACTGTCACAGAACAGAAACTTTTATATACTTATAGGAGGATATTACAAGTAATTAAATTCTAATTATATTGGGAAAACAAGCCAAAATGACTAGGAAGATAAGCTTGAATGTGCCATGACTTTCAAAGTAATTTCGGTAACGGAAATTCCTTTTCTCTTTACAAGAGAAATTGAAGCTAAATGGAAATTGGTTTCAAGCTTTAGATGGGTACTTCCCAAGGCTTTTAGCTGTAGTCTAAATGAAATTCATTTGTTATTGCAATTCTACCTTGCTATTAACAGAGGCATTAGGAAAGCAGTGCCAGCTCAGGGGGAATGTAAACAGATTGAACAGACATGTTTACAATATCGACAACAGCTGAATGTCACCGTCAGGAGATCGTCATTTGTCAGTGTGATGCTAATATATGCTCAGCTGCCAGCAAACCACAACTTGTCAGGCACTGGTCAGAAATTAAGTTGCCTGCGCCTTACATGTTTATCGGTACCTTGTATTTAAAAGGGAAAGTTTTCTTTTTTTTTTTTTTTCACTTTTATTATCCCAGAGAATTTGCACATAGCTAGTGATTGTGTGGAAGCACTTTTAAAGCTTTCTTAAAATATCCAGTGGTTGAACCAGAGTTGAAATGATTCTCTTAAGAGAAATCAAGTACATTTTTAATGGCCATGGAGAAATTAACCATCCTCAGTTTTCTGTTATTTAAAATCATAATGCAAAACGGGAATATCTTTAAATAGTAGTTAATTTTCTACTGACTCTGTTTAAGTCTTTCTTTTAAGTAGTTATACATTTAATAATTATACAGCTCCTTATAACCCATTAAGTTAAAATTAAATTATTAAGTTAAATATCTTTATTATTTGCTATTTATAGTTTTGGTTGATAGCCTAGCACCTTTATTTCTAAATCAAAGTCCATCATATCCCTGATTGCATGTTCAGCATCTACCCAGAGTTTCACTCTGTTTTCTCAGAAAATACTTATAGCAACTTTATATGGTTAGACTTATTTTACACCTGAGGGGAAGTAGGGTGTCTGAAGATACACACCTGCTAGCTGCTTTCATTAGCATTCAGATTCAATTTATGCTCCAAGTCTATACGTGTTTCATTCCAACACCCAATGACTGGAATACATTTAATTAATTACTGGCACTATTTCTATAAAACTTAAATATGCTTCATCTGTAATCCAAGGTATTCAGTAGTCATTCAACTTTTAAAAATATAATCTTTTAATGTCCTTATTAAGGAAGGAACTCTAAAAATTCAACCATCGTTCTCCCTTATCCTGTCCAAGAATCAAACAACTTCTCTTTCCCTTTCTGCCCTCTTTCCTTCCCCTCTCTTTCCTTTTTCCCTCTGTAAACATATACTGAGTACTCAGTCTGTGATAGACATGAGATACAAAGATGAAATGGGAGATTGCAAAGAAAATATCACAGCACGATACAGTATTAAGGTTATAAATAAATTAGTGTGGGAACCCTGAACAAGGAGCGGTTGGAAATTTCCGGTAGGTTTTGCAGGAGAGTCTTTATTTGAGCTGGATGTTGAAAAAGTGTAAGAGTTTTCTGGTGGAGGAGGGAAACCGCATGAAGAGTATGTGCAAAGATACAGAAGAGTGAAAGAACATGGCAAGTTTAGGCAAAACTTAGAAGTTCCATGTGGCTATGGTGTCAGTGAAAAGCGCATGAAGTAGTCCAACCATGAAGGTCTTTGCAGGAGAGTCTGATGTTATTCCTTGGACTATAGAGAGTCAATGGGTGTTTCCAGCGTTTAATGAAATGATAACATTAAGGGCTGGAGGCATTGGGAAGGCTGGTTAGTGGTTATACCCTAGTCTTTGGAAGCCATGCACGGGGTCTAGACTAAGACTTTGGGGACTGAGTGGAAGGCAGCTGAATTCAGCAGACTTTGCTGAGATAGAATTTTTGCACATGATAGTAATGTTTGTCTATTACTTGACATGAGGAAACGGGGTATTCAATATTTATGCGTTGTTCATCTAATAGAAACATATCCCTTCAGTATATGCGTTTTATTTTGACATGTTAACTAGAATTCTTTTAGAACTATAGCTTTAAAATTTAGTTGTTAAACTCACAAAAATTTCAAGCAGAGGAAACTGAAGATGATGTAGGCATTTCTGCATCCGGAGGCTCAGCTTGCACATCTTGGTTTTGTATGCACACAAAACCCAGGACAGAGTTCCATTAACCTTTCTGTTTCTTAAGTGGTCGGTTTGACTGTCTCTAATTATACCCCAGAAAAGCACATAAGCAGATGTCTCTGAAAGGAAATGTCATGATATTCATGCCCTTAGTGGTGGGTCTTTGTGACAGGATCTTGAGTGTTCTTTGGACTTTTTGCTTACTTTAGGGTTTGAAGTATGAATGGCTCAAGGTTTTGTATTTCTGACTTTGGTATAATTTAGGTATACTCTGTCATGATAAGCATTTTAAGCTTTGTTATATATTGTTTCTTATTATATACATTTGCGATAGCTTTGGTTAATTATAAGCCATATAAATCTATACCCATTGATTTGATGAATATCCTTAGTCTGTTCAGAGTTCAGTGACAGATATTTCTCTGGCAGCACGTGCTCTGAAAGGGTGATTTTGCTGTGGATGCTGGTTACAGGTTCAGCAAATGCTACCTTGAGGTTAATTCAGCAATTGTGTAGAGTTTTTGCTTTCACATCTGGGTCCAACATCTATTGACTTCCTTTGGCCAAGGTAAAACAGTAGCTATTCATTCAAAATCCTATCGGTGTCTAGATGACTCAGGAAACAGAGTTAAATCAATAGACAAGCAAATGACACATGTAAAAGATGAGAGAATTAAGTCATTTAAGCTATAATGAGGAAAGTAGCTTTCAGAAAACCTGTATAGAAAAATGATGTTGAATATTTACTTAATATGCAATATCTGATGAATTTGATGACTAAATAATAGCTTATGCATTAAAGGTTTTTTCATGAAATTTCATAAATTAAAAACACCTACTTTTTCAGATTTGTGATCCATATATTTCCCCCTTTATTTGTAGAAGGGATTTTTTTTTTTTTTTTTTTTTTTTTTTTTGGCCTTGCTGCGTGGCATGTGGGATCTTAGTTCCCTGACCAGGGATCGAACCTGTGCCCCCTGCAGTGGAAGCATGGAGTCTTCACCACTGGACCAACAGGGAAGTCCCCATTTCCCCCTTTATTCAGATAAAGGGTTATTACAGGCCCCAATTATGTGCTCAGATTAAGACGAATCTTCTCAGTTCACATGACAGAAACACTAATTTAAATTTTATTTAAAATGTATAAACACTGTAGTTGTATCACTTAGTATTCCTCTTAAGCACTACATTTGAATTATTCAGAAATAAGTGATTATCCCTGAACTTTCTTTAGATTACCATTATTTTAGTTTTAAAACTTTAAAATTTGGAAACTACAAATTTCCACAATATGGTTACAACTATGAAGACATTTTAGAAACATCTTTAAGAAAGTTGGAATTTTATTAGATGATACGTGCCAATGTAAGAATTGTTGCTAGTTAAGTAAAAATATGAATCTTTTCAGTGCCTCTTCTAGGAAACAAGCATTTAAAATATTATAAATTTTCAGGTTCTGTGCAGGGTTTACACAGCCAAGTTGAAGACGCAGACTGATAACTTTTAACAAGACTTGGAGAAGTTTGCTTTTTGTAATTAAAATATTTTAATTCTAAAAGTTCTCTTTTGTGTTATTAAAGTACTTTAAAAGAACTGTAAGGAACAATAGATAGCCTTGTTCTACCAAGAGCATTTAATAAAGGGACATGAGGAATCATTTGAACTGAGATCTGAGGGGGAGGGCAGAATTTGGGTGGCCGGTGAATCATGGACAGAGGTGGGAGAAGGGCCTTTGCAGGGGAAGCAAGGGACTTTGAGGAATTGGAAGGCTAGTGGAGGGAGCAGTTGTGATAAGACTCAGAAGCTCATGGAGTGCTTGGCAAAGGGCATGTGTAGGTCATTGGATAGATGTGTGCCAGGCTTACAAGGCTGAGACTTGGCTGTGTGACCTATGGCCGAATTATGGAGATGTCTTGAATAAATCTTGTGCACCTACTCTGCAGTGTGAAGTTTTGGGAGCTGCAGAGTGATGTGATATGCTCTTTTGCTACATAACCCAGGAAGCAGTGTCTGTTCTTGCTTTCTTCTGGGCCTTTTTCTCATTTACCTGGGAGAAGATAGCTACCTGGTCCTGCCACTCTGGTCTAAGGGGGCTTCACATTTAGAGAACCCTTTTTAATGATGGAAGAGAGAATGGAAGACATATTTTATTCTAACAATGTGCCTTTACTGATGAAGGAATAAAGGTTTTCAGGTGGGGCAGTCTAGCTAATTAATGCTTTAGAATTTTTTCCCAGATATACATTGTAAACAAAATTTTATTAATCTGGATGTGTTTAATTCAGGTTTAATAGCCAAATTATAGTTAGTAAGCTAAAGTAGGCACCAGGAAACTGGGTGTGGGGCTAGGATGCCCTTAGGGAGACCAGCCCGCCCAGGGCTCTTGTGGAATGGTTAGAACAGTAGTTCTTTGGAATGCTGCCACAATTTCCCAGACTCAGGGGAAAAAAAACGTTCCATAAACAATTGACTAGTAGCAGAGGATTGTTGTAGAACTGCTTAACTTGTTTGAGAACAAACTTTTTAAGCATGTTAGAAGCACTTACCTACAGATAATGGATATGCTCCTTTCAAATCATCATTAATCTGTTTATAAAGGCAGGTCTTTAAGGATCTCTACTTTTCAGTATTCTTATAGCTAAAATATTTGTTGTAACAAACATGCATTTCTTTAAAATTGATCTGTAATTCATGCTATTTAATTCAAATTGTTCCTTCTACCAATTAGACTGAATTACTGACGTTCGGGCAACTTTGGTGACAATTTAGTGATTTTATCATTATTCACATATGGTTTTCTTTCCCTGAACGTTAAGCATGACTGTGGATCGGCTTGTGTTCTTCTACTTTATTATTTTAAAAAAGAAAATACATATTTTTGGTTCAGGAAGAAAGTGTTTTTGCTGGAATAGATTTATCAAGAAGAAAAATAAAAGAATAAACCTCTTCACTTATCATAAATATTTGTATTTGTGGATTTATAAAATTTAATGGAAACATTTCCCTTTAATACTCTTTAACAAATAGGTTTGAGGTTTTTCTGAAGAAGGTACAAAGGTAAGTTAAAATGTATATCTTGTCTGAAAATAAAGGTAAAACAAAAGAAAGTGATTTAGAAGATATTTTCACAAATATAGTTATAGAATGATTCAAAAGTTATTGCAGGGCTTCCCTGGTGGCGCAGTGGTTGAGAGTCCGCCTACCAATGCAGGGGACCCGGGTTCGTGCCCCGGGCTGGGACGATCCCACATGCTGCGGAGAGGCTGGGCCTGTGAGCCATGGTCGCATGGGCGCTGAGCCTGCGCGTCCGGAGCCTGTGCTCCGCAACGGGAGAGGCCACGGCAGTGAGAGGCCCGCGTACCGCAAAAAAAAAAAAAAAAAAAAAAAAAAGTTATTGCAGATATTAAAGTATGAATTCCCTTTCTACCTAATAAAATCCTTTAAAATTTCCAATTTCCTAATCTGTTGTCTTGTAAATGATGTTGTCCTAAAGACGCCGGTGGTAATGAACTCACGCTCCTCTTGTGTTTGTGAGGTATCTGGCCCCGTTTGCGTCTGAGAGGCATGAGCTGGATCAGAATTGAGTCTGGTGTTCTTTGACTGTGCTGCTTAGGATACTTCCTCTGTACTTTCCTGCCGAGGTTCTGGTGATGGGGACTCCTGTCTTGCATTCTGAGGAATAGCCCAGTAATACATAGAGACAACCTCTTCCGAGACCAGAAACACCCTGTAAATCTTTTGCATTGGGGCCGAGCATGCAGTCTTTGGCTGACCTGGCTTACAAAGCAACAGAAGCTATATACATGGTGACCCGTCTAGCGTGTCCAGTTGCTTTATTGCCTCACCCTTAATGTGTTACCTATCACGATATACATCACTGACCCCGAGAACCCGTAGCCCCTGGCTAAGTCCCTCCGATTTTGGCATAATACGTTTCTCTGTCTCAGAATTTGAACAGCGTGTGAAGCAAACGCTTATTACTCTGAACTTCACCAACATCTTTGATAGAGAAACTAGCTCAACAAATTACCAGTGTAAATAAAATGGAAAAGGGGAGTAAATTAAGATACATTATTACAAAGATTCTTCTATGTATTTATTCAAATGTAAGCATGAACAAAGAACCACAGCATACCGATACTTTCTTACTTTAGCTCACCTTTCTGCATGGGCTCAGGAATGACAAGACTTTGTTTCTTCAAAAACTGGTTTATAGTTCTAGCTTTTTCTAAATTAGACTGAACTCATCTCATTTATAATTCTTAAAAGAAAGGAAATTTAATGCTGCCTTTTCTTGGAAAATTTTGTAAAGACACACAGAACATGGTGAATAATTGGCCTTCAGAAAGTACCAAGCCTGTGTCTGCTATGACATCGTTTTGAGACTTGGCTAAAACAGAGGCTTTGTGTGGATGTGTGTTCTAAGCACAAGTGCTTTTGGACTGTTAGTAGTTTAGTCCCGGTGGATTCTTAACAGAATGTCAGCCGTTCCATTATCTTGTACAAATATTTGGCACTGGAATTCTCTTATTTACTAACTTTAAGTAATATAATATTTTTAAACCTCCAATCACTGGGAAAGGAAAAATAAACAACTGACATAGAGATACTTAGCACTGAAAGCTTGCAGAGTTTAGCATTTGACAGGGTAGAGACTGGAGTTTATCATTTATCATTTAGTGAATGCAGGCCTTTCATCAAACTTTTTGTTTATTAAAAGAGTTGGTTATGTAGCATGTAGGTAGGAGTCAAAAGGCACCGTGTTTTTAAAATATTCAAATGTCCAGTAAAGTATGTTATATTTTGAAATAGTTTTTATTTGTGGAGAGGTGAGTCTCAGGTTGTATTAGTGTTCCAAGATAAGCAAATCTGACTTTGTGGTTTTAAATTATGTTGAGTGTTACTTATGAAAAAACAATCTGAGTTTTTAGTTATGAATTAAGAGACTAGCAGATTAAAATAACTTTTACAGTGTTTATACTTCTCACCCAGTGAAATATATGCTCATTGAGGAGGTTCTGTGATATGTGGTTTATTATCTGCTTTACTTGCACAGAGAAACTTATATATATAAGTGTTTCATGGAAGACATTACAGTTTTGTTTTAATGTAAAAATTCTTTTCCAGTTGGCATTTATACAGGAAAACAGTTTGGAGAATAACTGTTTTGTCTATTTATCGTAGGTTGGATATAGGATTTTTTGTTTCCTTTAGATAGTATGTATCACAGAGTCCTCTATCCATAAAACTGGATATGATGAGGATGTTTTATATCAATAGAGCATAGTTCCTATTAAAAAGCTCTTAGTAATTGAACGTATCTTTTCCTATATTTCTCAACTGCTTATAAAGTTTAATATTCTTAATAAATTGATTGGCTTTGTTAGGGCAGATTGCTTTCTTCTTTTCATTAGATTGATAGAAGTTAGAAAGGAAAAATTTAAAATAAATCTATTTTCCCCAAAGTGAAAATTATTTGAAATATTTTGTACAAAACAAATATTACTTTCTTTGAAATTTTGTTAAATCAATTATTAACAGTACATAAGTAATATTTATTTCATTTATTAGTGTTTTTATGAAAGTTCAATTTAATGAACTGTTAAGCACTCATTGGCTATATGACATTATATTTCATTATGAAAATTGTAAAATATGAATAAGAACAAAAGTTAATTTTACTATTAACTTTAAAAGAAGCTGATCTGACTGACTTAATGTAAGCTCAAAACATAAAAAGAGATGGAATTATTGAGATAAAGTGTCAAGGAATTTGATATAGTAGTTAAAGCAGCATTTGTGCCTTTAATTAGGCATTATTTGGAGGAGGGAAAAAGGAATTTTTTTTGCCATCCTTAAAAGTTTGATATTACTGGTAGTCTTTTTTTTGTTGTTTTTTTCCTACTGGAAAAGGTCAGAGATGGGAATGTAGGTGTTTTAATTCAAAGACAAGAAAGGGGGCTTCCCTGGTGGCTCCGTGGTTGAGAGCCCGCCTGCCTATGCAGGGGACGTGGGTTCGTGCCGCGGTCCGGGAAGATCCCATGTGCCGCGGAGCGGCTGGGCCCGTGAGCCATGGCCGCTGAGCCTGCGCGTCCGGAGCCTGTGCTCTGCCACTGGAGAGGCCGCGGCAGTGAGAGGCCCACGTAGCGGAAAAAAAAAAAAAGACAAGAAAGGCTTTGTAAATACCTGTGTGAACATGTACTTGTGTGCATTTGTGTTCAGTAGTGGGGGCGGTCTATAGATGATGGATCGTGAGATATTGCTAACACCACTGCCAACATCCGTGATATAATATGTACTATGTGCCAGCCAGTATTGTATGTGCTTTACATGTATTGGCTCATTAAATTCTCCCAACTATACTATAAGGTTGCCATGATTGTTATCTCCACTTTATAGATGAGGACACAGAGACACAGAAAGGTTAAGTGATTTGCCCAACTACAAAGTGGTAGAGCTGGGATCTGAATCCAGGATGCTTGACTCCAGGAACTGTGCTCTGAAAAACTTAGTGTTCTGTTGCCTCTCAATGTACCTAGCTCCATTTTCTCTTTTCAAAAATATAGCTAATGATATTTTTGTAATATGTTTTACAGAATAATTTATACAATGTATATTTATACCTTTGACATAATAAACGCACATACATACATTTGCACATACACATATATACCTATAAGAATACTTGATTTTTTACATACTTTTAATATACTTTTGGGCTTCCCTGGTGGCGCAGTGGTTGCGCGTCCGCCTGCCGATGCAGGGGAACCGGGTTCGCGCCCCGGTCTGGGAGGATCCCACGTGCCGCGGAGCAGCTGGGACCGTGAGCCGTGGCCGCTGAGCCTGCGCGTCCGGAGCCTGTGCTC
>NC_041218.1:30154106-30166196 GCF_002837175.3 Physeter macrocephalus
CCGCATAGCAAAAAAAAAAAAAAAAAAAAAAAAAAAAAAATATATATATATATATATATACTTTTAATTTTGTATACTCACAATACTTGATTATATATACAAACATGTGTGTTTCTTGAGCAAATAAACTAAATCCAAGCCTCCCTCCTTGAACGAAATTGCCCATGACATAGAGTTCTAAACTTCAAAATTTTGTGACTGAAGTGAATTTTCCAAGTTGGAAAATAATCCAGCTCACATTGATTTGAGCAGACTGCATGTGTGGTTTTATGAGCAATATTGCCGGAGACATTCAAATTTCCAAATAGGGTCTAGTGAGAGAGACCTCTGGGGGCCGGGGCGGGTCTGTAAATCACATTTAAGTATAAATATTTTGTATTTTGTTATGGAATCCCTATTTTCAGCTAGTGAAGGTACATTTAGGAAAAGGATGACAGTACCTAAGTTTCCAATTGCCACCCCCCTCCTTTATTCCCAATAACCATGAAGTGTAATTGGGCTACTTATAATTTTCAGCCTTTTTGAATAGCCTTTTCTGTGTAAAACATATAAAATCCTCCAGCTACCAGCGTCTTTCTCTTGATTGTCAAGTCTTCGGGGCAGGGCTATTGTTTGTTTTAATTTTATTTTTACTTTTATCAGAGTGCTTCATACACAAAATGTAGAGTAAATTTAATTCCAAAATACTTCTTATGAAAAATAGTAGTTCTCCACCTTTATCATTTTCCACTGCTAAGAAAGAGGCAACTGCTTTCAATTTTTGTTTTTTGCAGATTCCCTTGGAATTTACTTCCATATCTCTAAATCACGTATTTATCTAACTCTTCTCATTCTTTTAGTTTTAAGCCCTATCCATTGACGTCTGTGCAAGATGAGGAACTGGTATCTTTTCCTGCCCTCAGTGCTGCACCACCCCCCAGCCCCGCCCCATGCATACTTCCTCTCTCAGCTCCACACAGATATATTATCATTTGGGTTAGAACAGTGCTTACATGCTCATGACTATGTATGTTATTCACAGATGGGCCAGGTAAATCACCAGGTTTACTTTCTTCTTTCTGGAATAATACTTTGGGTTTTTTTTTTTGGAATGCATAACTCTCCTTGTTTTCTATGTTTTTCTGTCTAAATCAACTCTAAACTTCCCCTGGTGTACGTTTTCTCTTCATATATTCAAATATTTGGGGTATTCTATCGATGATTTCTTTTTTTTTTTTTTAAAGAAATCTCTCAGCACATTCTAGACCCACTCCAGTCTAGACTGCTGAAGCTGCTGCCGTCATGCGATATCCCCTTTACTACCATTCTGAGATTTCCCTTGCCTCCCTTTTGTTTTAGATCCCTTGTTTCCTGGAATCCAAGTCATTGTCCTACTCTGTTTAGTCTCTCATTTGAGGTAGCATATCTTCCAGTAGTTTCCTGAAAAACATACATAGGAAATACATTTTTTAAAAAGCCTGCATGCCTAAAAATGGCTTTAAATACCCTTACAGGTTAATTCCTTTTTTTTTTTTAATTTTAATTTTATTGGAGTATAGTTGATTTACAATGTTGTGTTCGTTTCAGGTGTACAGCCAAGTGATTCAGTTCTACATATACATATATTCATTCTTTTTCAGATTCTTTTCTCATACAGGTTATCACAGAATATTGAGTAGAGTTCCCTGTGCTATACAGTAAGTCCTTGTTGTTTATCTATCTTATATATAAGTAGTGTATGTTTTTTTCTTTTTTTGAATTTTTGAATTTTATTTATTTATTATTTATACAGCAGGTTCTTATTAGTTATCTATTTTATACATATTAGTGTATATATGTGTATGTTAATCTCAAGCTCCTGATTTATCCCTTCACCTCACGTTTCCCCTTTGGTAGCCATAAGCTTGTTTTCTATATCTGCCAATCTGTTTCTGTTTTCTAAATAAGTTCATTTGTATCATTTTTTAAAAATTACATTCTACATAGGAGTGATAGCATACATATGTCTTACTCTGTCTGACTTAACTTCACTTAGTAAGATAATCTCCAGGTCCATCCATGTTAATTCTAACGGCTATAGAATTATAGGTTGGAAATCATTTCTTTTTCCTCAGAATTTTGAAAACATCCTCCTGCTGCCTCTAGCTTCCAATATTTTATTGAGAAATCCAATGCTCTTTTGGTTTTGAACCTTTGCGGAAAAGGTATTTAAATTTGAACTCCAATTCTGTTTCCCGTATTCTGCTTTATCCTCAACTATACCTAGTGTCCCCAGTCCTTAGACTCTGTTTTACTGTTTCCATAGAATAACCCCCTAACTTCTTTACTGGTAGGGGTGGGTAGTACCCAGCTACATAGTGTAGGGGAGGGGACCTGAGGGCTCTAACTTCTTCCTAAACAAGTTTTCAACAGATCATCCTCTTTTTAGCCCTACTGTCGTCCACTTCCGCAAGTATCCAGGGCTTCCAGCACCTAAACATTTGGAGGGACTCTATGTGAATCAGGTTGTTCCCTACTTTCTCCACTGCTGATTAAGCATTCAGCTTTTGGGGGACTGCTGAGAAATTTGCTACTCATCTGTTTGTTTTGTACCTTCCCAAATATACTTGCTGTTGTCTTCTTTCCCTTTTCCTTTATCTCTGGGTTTATGTCTTTTAAAATATCTGTTTATTGTTGTTTTAGTGAAGCTTCAACAGGGAGAAGGGATAAGGGCGTGTGTCTAATCTACTTTCTTTAGTGGGAAATACTGGGGAGTGGGGGAGGTGTCAGGGAAGCAGCTCGTTTTTATAAACGAATGTTTCTTTCAGAAAAGACCTCCTGGAGATTTTATTCTTTTGTCTGTACACATATAATGAGATGAGATAATCTTTAATATGGGAAATGAATCCCCCTTATTTCTACTGGAGCCTGCATTGACTTACAAGTCACCAAGGGTTAAATAGGAAGGTGGGATTTCATGCCTTTACCTTCCTCCTCAAATACATCCAGGGGACAAAGGGACTAGTCAAACTATGCCATTCTTGCCATTCTGTGGCCAACGCTTTATTTAAAATAACAGACGAATTGATTTCAGTATTTTTAAAAAAGAATTTGGTTTCCCACTCTCCACGCCCTTCCTGCCCTAGTTTCCTAGTAAAGATCTTTTGAAAAATACCAGCTATTTTCTCACTGGACAGGGATTTTACTAAAGATCTTACAAAATAACTTGTGGGTTTAGAAGACTCTTTAGAGTGAGTGACACTAACAGTCTTTAGGAGGAAATGAACAGTTTTACTTGCTGTCATCCTCCAGTCATAGTTACATCCATTCAAGAAATACTCACTGAGTACGTGTTCTATGCCAGGCAGTATGTTAAGTATTTAAAACATAATATCTCTTGTACTCATGGAGTTTATATTCTAATAGATACTACGATATGGTTAATAGTGGCTACCCTTTAGGTAATGCTTCCTGTGGGACAGCACTCTACCTGGTTGAATCCTTAGTGCAACACTGCAAGGTAATTTTAACATTCTCATTTGACAGGTAGGAAATTGAGGCTTAGTGGTTTGCCCAAGGTCATCCAACTGGTATGTAAAGGAGCCTGAATCTGAAGCCAGGTCTATTTTATTTCAAAGCTCATGTTCTTCCATTTGTATAGTTGAAAAAAGTCAACAAAGCAATTTCACCTACAGGGCTTTATCTAATCTTCTGTTATCTAAATCAGTGAGGACACTCATCTTTGAACGGAAAGGTAATTATTCTCAGCTTGAGAGATTTGGTGAAAAAAAATCACTAATTAATTGCATCATTTTCAGGGTATATCTTATTATCAGCTTGCCTTACTTGATGCAGTTTTTGCATGAACATATGTTTAGGGATAAAACTTATTCATGGAACACAAATTTTAGTTTAATTACAGTAGAAGAACTTAGCTATTTTAAGAAAGTCTGTATCAAATAATTGTTAAAGCAAATAAAATAGTTTGTTAATGCAAATAATTGCATTCTAAGTCCCTTGTATAAACACACTTTCTCAGGCTTTATTTATTTAAAATGTTCAGTTGATAGTAGCTCAGGAAAGATGGGGAGATTCTGCATATTGTTCCTTTTCTTTAACTATGTAAATTGTCTTATATGTTTAAAGGCACACTGAACTATCATACTATAATACTGTGCCCAGAAAGACACACAGTAAAGCAGAGAGGCAATATAGAACAGAAATGTGTAAGCAAAGTCAAGGGGTGTCAAATGTTAACAAGAAACTCAGAGCTCAAATTAGTCAGAGAAATTCAAGGAAACCTGAGATTGGTTTTTTCAGTTGGTAAGCTGATCATTATTTCCACTGACATTTATTAAATACCTGCTGTGTGACAGGTCCTGCTTTGGCACTGGGAATAAAATAATGTTTACAAACAAGATCCCTGCCAGTCAGAACTGATGGTCTGGCAGGTGAGTGAGCGCAGTGAATTGTGGGTGAGGTAGCCGACTGGTTTAAAAGCTGAAGCCTCTGAAGCTTGATATACAGGAGACAGAGATACCCTGACACACAAGGGGAAGGAGAAGGGTAAAATGGTAAAGAACAAGAGATGAGATACTGGGAAACAATGATGAAGAAGAAACTGTGGCACACTGCAGGGAATGAAGGTCAAATCCAGGAGGAAAGGGCAAGTCCTTATTGGATTGTATTTCACAAACTAGTTCAGAATTGCATTTGTATAATGCTTTACAAATTCAAAATTTTAAATTTTCCAAAACAATTTCCCATGTGTCAAATCAGCCTTGATGATAACAGTGCAGAAGACTTTGTATTTTTATCTTCATCAGACAGATGAGCAAACTGAAGTCAGGGCAGTTTAATGATTTTCCAGAGATCACAGAGTGTGTTTCAGTCTGCTGACTCCAAATTCAGAGCTCTTCCCACTGTTCTAGGACAGCACTCATGGAAGAAAGGGGTGAGTTGCCCTGCAGACTAGCTTGGTACAGACCATCTCAGCAAACCACGTGTGTTGGGAACGTAAGGACTTGACAGACACATGCTGACATCATTAGGAGAGATATACACGTGTTTCAATAATGCTGAGGACAGCAGACGGTTTCGTAGAGAAATGTGATATGTATGTACCCTACCTGGCATAACAGAGCTCAATGGGAGTTGTTGCTTAACTCTTTGCTGGCTTTGTTTTATTTAAACTGTGTATTAACACCAAGTTTTATAGATGCCTCACTCAGATCCAGCTCTTAAACGAGTGACTGAGTGATTGTCTGTGCAGTGACCAGCATGAGGATGACTAGGTCTCAGAGCTCACTGAAAAAGAAAATGTAGGCGTAAATGCAGTTGATCTGTGTGTCTTGTATTAAGGATAGATTTGACAATTAAAGTTTTCCTTGGACTTAGACTGGATGTAGGAGGCTAATACAGTGACAACAAAGCAAAGACATCTGACCAGGAAGCTGCAGCACCATCTGTAAAAAAATATTTTATTTGAATTACATTTTAGATTTAATTTGCTCCAAGAAAGTTTTCTAATGTTGATGAAACTTGTATTTTCAATATCAAGGTCAAATAGATCTGTGCCCCGAGTATAAGTGGAGTAAAGACAGAGGAGTTGTTTTATATGGCGGAACTTGTATCAAATAAGACCATCAAATCTGAAAGATGCATTTCCCCAGTTGAAATAGTGTCCAACTCAGATGGATCTCACCCCTTCTCTCCCGTGATTGGTAATCTCAGTTTTGAGTTTGTAATGAAAAATTGTTTTAGATATATATGCTTTACATATACATCCCTGGAGATACTTAAGTTATGGTTTTGCTAGTCCATTGTAAAGCTCACTCTAGGAAGTCAAGGTGACATCATGCCTGTAGTTATTATATTGTTGTTTGGATCCACTAGCCTGGAGAGCCACTCAGGTATTGCATGTATTGTGTACATCAGGGCACTTACCCTGTGCTGGGGGCCTTTCTGCGGTGTAGCACAGGCATTGTAAGCCAGTCAGTAACTCCAGTAGGCAAGAAGTGAGAGAAATGACTGAAATGAGATTTAAAAGGATTCAAAGTCAATCCAGAAATCTGCATGGTTATCCCCAAGGCAAAGTCAGGGTATGTCCTACCTTTTTCTACTAGTAGCACACATAATTCTCACCCATGTCCATGTTTCATGTTTAGAGACATCTTGCCTTTTCAGGCTGTTTTGGTTTTCATTGTAATCAGAAGTCAATTTTAAAAAGAATTTAGGTTGGAGATCTGAGAAAGCAAAAGTATCCCATAGTGTAACTTTTTTTTCTGGAGTCTCATTCTTTCCTAGGGTCTTAACAAAGATAAGAACATTTATCTAGCATATAGTTATTGAACACTTTGGACTTTTTGTAACATAAGTTGCAGATATAGTATTGTTCATGTCTAGACATCTCTTAAGTATTAAGGTGAACCTGGAGAAAACCTGACTCGGAGTACTGTGTTCACGAAATTTCTTCTAGTTATTTTAAGGCTAAAATCTTCAAAGTAAGGCAATACTTGGAAACGAGATCTGAGTAGACTGAAGCTGACCAGGAGTACTACATATGCTGAAAGTAAAAGGGCTTGTAAAATGGGATCAGCTCGGTGCTTTGTGACCACCAAGAGGGGTGGGATAGGGATATTTGCTTTGCTATAAAGCAGAAACTAACACACCATTGTAAAGCAATTATACTCCAATAAAGATGTTAAAAAAAATAGTTCACAGAAAACTTTTCGAAAATATACTTGGAAAAATATACATTTGTTCATGTAACTACACATTTAGATTAAAAAATAAAACGATTATAAAAATGAAAAAAAAGAATATTACTTTATATTTTGTATCAAATTATAATTTTTAAGCATGTTTTTGTCTAAGAGATTTTATAGCCATATATTCTTTATTTTTTATATGAAGGAAGCATATTAAAACTAACAGTAATTTATACTTTTAAATCAGAAGGGATATATCATGGAAGTAGTGGAAAATAGCTCAAATTTCTGTCTCTTTTATTTTTCCCTCCCCTTCTTTGGCAAAAATTAGGAGCAAAGAAACGACATTCAAGTCTTGATGGCTCACAATCCTGAATCAGTCCATTTTTTCCCATTTCCCTGCTACCATCCTAATTCAGCAATCTTTTATTTAGTTGCACTGATCACACCCTTGCTTTCCTACAGGTCATTTTCCACAAAACAGCCAGAATTATGTTTTCATAATATACATCACACCGTGTCACTTGCTGATGAATTTCACATAGAATACACTCAGAATAAAATCCAAAAGCCTTTCTCTGGCCCACGAAGATCTGGCTCTTTGTACGTCTCAGTGTCATGTGCTTCACCCACTGTCCCCATGCCACCCGCTTCTGCATTTCCATTACCACTGAGTTCTTAGATTAACTAGCTCACCTGATAGGTGGCCTTGGTCTTGATCTTTCCTCTTCCTGGACTGCTTTGCCACAAATCTTATCAGCTTTGCCTTCTCCTTGACGCTATTGAGTCATCTTAAAGATCACCTTCATAAGGAGGCCTTTCCTGATCACCCAGTCCAAGGCAGCTGCCAGTCTCTTTCCATTGTATCATTCTGCTTTTTTTTAACTTTAATTTTTTAAATTTTTTATTGAAATATAGTTGATTTACAATGTTGTGTTAGTTTCAGGTGTACAGCAAAGTGATTCAGTTATACATATATATGTATATATAGCTATCCTTTTTCAGATTCTTTTCCCTTATAGGTTATTACAAAATATTGAGTAGAGTTCCCTGTGCTATGTAGTAGGTCTTTGTTGGTTATCTATTTTATATATAGTAGTGTGTATATTTTAACCCCAAACTCCTAATTTATCCCTCCCTCCCTTTCCCCTTTGGTAACCATATGTTTGTTTTCTATGTCTCTAAGTCTAGTTCTGTTTTGCAAATAAGTTCATTTGTATCATTTTTTTTTTTTAGAATCCACATATAAGCGTATGATATTTGTCTTTAGACAAATACTTACTTCACTTCTGACTTACTTCACTTAGTATGATAATCTCTAGGTCCACCCATGTTGCTGCAAATGTAATTATTTCATTCTTTTTTGTGGCTAATATTCCATTGTATGTATATATCACATCTTCTTTATCCATTTATCTGTCGATGGAAGTTTAGGTTACTTCCATGTCTTGGCTATTGTAAATATTACTGCTGTGAACATTGGGGTGCATGTATCTTTTCAAATTATGGTTTTCTCCGGATATGTGCCCAGGAGTGGGATTGCAGGATCATATGGCAACTCTATTTTTAGTTTTTGAAGGAAGCTCCATACTGTTCTCCATAGTGACTGCACCAATTTACATTCCCACAACAGTGTAGGAGGGTTCCTTTTTCTCCACACCTCATTCTGCTTTGTTTTCATATATTCTTATCTATTCATATATTATGTAAAAAAATTTTATTGAGCACCTACTTTGTGACAAGGAACACAGTAAATTTCTGCCCTTGATAGAGCTGTCATTCCAGTGAAGAGGAATAATCAGTAATCATCACTACCCGATCCTCTCACCCTGACTGGCACCAGGATTCATGACAGCAGTGGAGTTGTTTTAATTCTTCTGGAATTAGTGAACTTTCAGAGAGCCTCTTCTTTCTCACCCTTTTACTGTTTACTTCTGTAAAGTGACCTCCACAACTGGAGAAGTGGCAAGGAAGAGCACAAAGAACATGGCTGCAGTGGTCACTTAAGGGCTCTAAAATGTATTATGCACGTTCTTGAGCAAGTCATATTGTATACTTTTCACATTAATTTCTTCATTTGTAAAATGAGGTAGTCTTATCCATTGAGTGAATTAATTATGAAAGCATTTGATAAATGGAGCACTATCCGAACGGCCCACTTAGGTGAGTACTGAATGTTGTCTGCCGACGTCTCCAGATTTGCTGAAATTTTCCCCATCTGCTCCCAAGGGAGGGAGCTTCTTGAATATGTGCCTCCGTTTTCTTGTCCTTTGAATAAACAACACTGAATAATATTTAGCTTGTCTCTGATGACCATATTTTACTTTGATTCTATCCTAACAGCATTCATTTTCTGTTCTTCTACAGTATTTTGGAAGTTTACTTGTCATTTTCTGTGTAGAACTGGCTTGTGGTGTTTGGACATATGAGCAGGAAATTATGGTGAGTTCAAAATGGAATATAACCACAATCTGAAACAATATTCGTTCAGTCTTTTAAATCAGATACTCTGGAGTTGTTAGGTACATGATTATTAATTTGAATGTTCATGCTATCTGGTAACAATGAATATTCCCAATACTTCTGAAATGTAGCATTTTCTTTTCTGTGTCTAAAGCATAGTTCCAAAGCATAATTTGTAATTTTTCGTTTCCTCTGTTCTTATATATATCTTTAATTCCACAGATTGCTTAAACATGGATATAATAGACTAAAAATCATATGTGTTCTAAAATAATTTTACTGTCTTCTGAGTGTATAATAGGAAATATTCACCTTTGCAACAGGACTTGAGAAAAGTTGAAAATCTACATGAAAACCTTGTAAAATGCTGACTGCAGCTGTACACTGATGGCTAGGAAACGTGTACCTTCTGTTTGCAGCAAGCCGAACCATCTTCCAAATTAAGAAGTGTGTGTTAGAATGAATGAGAATAAGAGTTTCTTAACCTTAAGATTTTACCAGTCATGTTCGGTATACCACTCACACTTCACCTCTGCTCTATTGGGCATTATTACTTATTTAATGTTTGCTCACTTCATTGGTGAAAATTGGTGCATTGATTATCAATGAGGTCGATCACCTTTGCATGTCTGTGAAGTCTGGATGTTTTTGTGGTGGCAGGTCAGATTTTTCCACTGTGAGCTTCCTAGAGTAATTCTGTTTCAGGAAGATGATGTTTTTTTTCCCCCCAACATGAAGTCTTTGGACTGTCTAAAGCAGGAGTCCACCAGGGTGATTCCTTAAAATGCACATTATAGGGCTCTAGGCCAGAGCTGCTAGATCGGAACAGAGGAAAAGTCAGGGACTGGGTATTTGCATCTGTGGCAAGTTCCCTAGGTCAGTCTTCAACATTTTAAAATTTAAGAGCTCTTAAGAAGCGAAGCAGATTCTTTTTTTTTTTAATTTAATTTTATTTATTTTTTATACAGCAGGTTCTTATTAGTTATCTATTTTATACATATTAGTGTATATATGTCAATCAAAATCTCCCAATTCATCACATCACCACCACCCACGAAGCAGATTCTTTTACATTTGTTTCTGAGAGGCATTTTGTCAGTTGTGTAAGAAAATTGAAGACATCTCTGGTACTGATGCAGTTATTAAAGATTCTATGGTGAATCTGCTACTGTACTGTGACACTGTTTTGAATACTAAGTGGTAATTACAGACTAGTGGGTACTCTACATACTTCAATTTACATGTAAACGATGCTTTGGCACTGCTACACAGCTGAACCCCTCTGAAAACACTCATGCTTTCAATGTGTGACAACTCTCAGTCAGAAGAGAGAATTTATGGTTATTTTTTTCCTCTATTAAAAATTGAAAAGTCAGGGTAGGTTCTAACTAGTTTAATATAAAGTTAAACACTATCTTCAAAACAAAATCTCCTATTACGATAGGAATGCTCTTGTTGTCTTTGAGAATCATATTTTCACACCATCCCTAGAAACGTGGTATATTAAGGGAATGAAAAAGTGATTGATTCCAGGGACTCAGTTTCAGTGTCGTATTAATTTTTTCTAATTTCAAAAAACACATGGATCTCCTTAACATTCAAGCAATGAGTAGTAAATTGTATAATTAATTCTTGATCTCCTTATCTCAGCTTTTGTGTTCTTTTTGGTGATTAAAAGGTTTTTAAAAATGAGTTTACTTTCTAGTGGATTTTAAAAATGGCTTGAACAGTGTTTATATCATACTAATATTTGATAAATTTCCTAAATTATAACAAGTTTGAAATGAATTAATTTAAGGTATTTGAAAGGAAATATTTTGACTCTAATATAATTCTAAGTAACTTGAGGAAACAGAAAGGAATTGTTACTTTTTAGATACTTGCTTCTATTCTGTGAAGGAGCGATCTGCAAGTATTTTTTTAGTATCACAGTGGTACTAGATGGGTGTACACTGCCGTGCCCGCTGAAGGCATACATCACTGTTTTGCTTGTGTAAATCTTCCACCATTAAGTCACCAGGATAAAACAAGGGCTGTTTAGAAGTGAAATGTGGAAAGTAGTCCTGTAGGAAAGACGTTTGTCAGAATTTTTTTTTTTATTGCCTTTGCACTAACAGCAGCGTGAATGAAAAGTGCCATTAAAGTTTATGAGCTGCGAAATTTTGCAGAACCCAGCCTTTGCTAGAATGGGCTTTGTGCTCTTCTCTGTTCCATGCAAGGAGCCAATACATGTGTGTTTTCCTTTATGGCCAGAGCACTGTATTTTGTGCCAGAACCTCAGTGACCGCCTGTGTTTCTTGCTATATTTGGTTTCAGATCAATTGTGGTCACAAGTGGGAAACAACTTATATTTATTTTGGAAAATAAATGAAAAAGAAGACTGTTCTAATAACCAAATCAAGAGATTGGGCATCAGGCAGCCTATTTTCCCATTATTTCTGTTTTTTGTGTACATTTCACCTCCCATTCATCATTCCTTCTCTAGATGAAATTTGTCAATAATGTTAACTGTTTCAGATTATAAATTTCTAGAGAATTTATTTCACTTCTATTTATTTTATGTTCAAAAGGATATGAGATAATAAGAATTTAGAGTGCATAGCTTGAACTTTGGTTAGTTCTCTGAACTTTGTTGGAACCAGATGAACACACAAGTATACCCAGTCAGCCCATTATTTAGGGAACAAAGTTGTGTGCCCAGGTGTTGGGGTGTTTTCTTTTGTATTGTACATTTCCAAGTAATAAAAAAGAAAATTAACAAAGGAACAAAATGAAGACTTTCTGTGGCCAGGAATTTTTAAACTACTATTGATAGTACTATTTTTATTTTTATTTTTTTTTTTTTTTTTTTTTTTTTTTGCGGTATGCGGGCCTCTCACTGTTGTGGCCTCTCCCGTTGCGGAGCACAGGCTCCGGACGCGCAGGCTCAGCGGCCATGGCTCACGGGCCCAGCCGCTCC
>NC_041218.1:30166233-30206769 GCF_002837175.3 Physeter macrocephalus
GCACGAACCCGTGTCTCCTGCATCGGCAGGCGGACTCTCAACCACTGTGCCACCAGGGAAGCCCGATATTACTATTTTTAAATATAAGATTTCAAAATAATATGAATCTTGAGTTAGTGCCAAATTTGCTTGACTTAGCCCAGTCGGTATTGCTCCGTAGATCAGGTGTGGATGTCTGTCTAGTTTCCCAAGAGTTACTTTAATACCACACGTGTGGAGAGACTAGGATTTGTGTGACCCCATTTCTCCTGTAGCACTGTACATAACACATAGCATGGTATGCTGATTAGATTTCTTGCCAACTGTTGTGTTGTGTACCTGAAGCTCTGTCATGATTAAACACTGCTCAGGGACATGGTGCTAGGTACCTTGAGAGGCAGAGCACAGAAAAATGCTTTAATTTCAGAACAATTTTTCTAGAATTCTATCATGCCTCTAAAATCCAATTTTTGAAAAGTTTACAGACTTATTCTAGAGTGAGGCTTGGCTTGAGCTGAACTCTTTCCCTTAATTCTTCTCCCTTTATTTTAGTACCATAATCTGCAGTCACTTCAAAGAACCATTTCATAGCATTACGAAATCAAATGAAAGGGCATTTTGCTGCAGGGATCACTTGTTCTGAGGAGCTCTTCAGGTGTATCTATAGAACATATAGCTTACTTGTTTGTGATTTCCTTGAACTTGATATCGGCATTAAGTGATTTCGCATTATTTTGCTTAATATGAAGTACATCCTCATTTAGTACAAAAATCTACAAGTAGAGATTGTTTGATAAGTATTTAATAACCCTGAGCTTAATTTAAGCCACAAACAAATACAAATTTAAGGTAGTGTTTGGCGATGGCAGTACATTCCAAGTAAGTGTGAGTATGTGGATGGGTCTATGAGTGATTCTGTTTGTGTGAATCTGTGAATGTATGTGTGTCTGAATGTGGCTGCTTGCACATTACGGTTGTTGATACTTTGTCTTTTCTATCTCTAGGTTCCAGTACAGTGGTCAGACATGGTCACTTTGAAAGCCAGAATGACAAATTATGGCTTACCGAGATACCGGTGGCTTACTCATGCTTGGAATTTTTTTCAGAGAGAGGTAAGTGCTACCTTTTCTGAGGTAGAGGGTATGGAATAAATGGCACACTTTCAAAACAAGTGTTCAAAGCTTTGGCTTTGGTCATTTTCCCTGTGCTGAAAAGTTAAGCCGATGATTCAGTTACCACTGGTGTAATTCTTTATTGAGAAATACTTTAAGTAGCTCTATGCCCTGCTTTTCTTCCACTATTTCTGCTTCATTTCCCATGGTTCACATATATTTTAGAATCTTTTAAAAGCCCTTTTGCTAAACTAAATTTTCCTTTTTTAATGAGAATTCCTTGATAATTACCCAAGCTCTATTTGAATGGATAATTTTTCATGACTTTTAGAGCTATCTGTAATTTAAACATCATTTGAAAATTTAAAATGATGGGTCTCATTTGGAAATTAGGACTCAGTATATCATTAAAAGCATGAACTTTCTAGTCAGAAAGACCTTCGTTCAAATTCTGGCTCTGCTGCTTACTATTACACGAGCTTCTGTAATTTACTTAACTTCCTTAAGCTTCAGTCTCCTCATCCATAAAACAGGGATAATAAAAGTACCTATCTCCTCCAGGTGTTGAGAAGATTAAATGGGATCATAAATTTGATCTCATTTAGCTTATGGTTATTAACAATAACATTACAAAGTTAAGTGCTTTTAGCTTTTCTTACCTACCTTCCATATAGCACTGCATCCCATTATCCTCTCTAACAGGGACTGTATTTTGATGTTTAAAATCTGGTGACTTGAAGTTAACCATTGATTCAAACTAAGTTCTTCTCCCAAGCAGTTTCCTTGCGATTGGAGTGACATTCCCAGATGACCAAGTCTATCTCTTTCTTTTACTGGCATTTAAAGCTGGGCTCCAAAGCATTTGAGAATCAGGGTCTTGCACAATAGATGTCCTGCTCCCTGCTCAGTTACTCTGTCTTGGATACAGGCAGAGGTTCAAGTCCAGGATAATCTCCAAATCTGGCTCTTTGTGTTACAGTTGTTGAGATGGTGAAAATTATCATTGCAGCACAGATTTCCTGTTTATTTAACTGCTTCCTGACTTTGTTTGTTTACTCTTCATTTGTACTAAAAACAACGTGAAGGGAAAATAAGTGAAGCGTTAGGGAATTTATAATAAGCTGTGTTCAGCTACTGCCCGGAGTGGAAGCTTCCTAGAGCTCTTTATTTTCTGACAATTGTGATGTGGACCATGATAATCCAGGTTAAAAAACAAAATGAGTTTTTTTTCTAATGGTACAAAGAGGGCGCCACCCTAGGTAGACAATGTACAGTGCTACAAATGATAGCACACATATTTTTAGATTTGTTGTATGGTAAGTTCCCTCCTTTACCTCATAGGCTTATTTCACTCCAGAGGAGGTGGTGAAGGCCTCCGGGCCTCCTGAAAGAGTTTTTAAAAGCCCCTTGTATTAGTTTGCTAGGGCTGCGGCCATAACAAAGTACCACAGGCTGGGTGGCTTAAACAACAGAAATTTATTTTCTCACAACTCTGGAGGCTGGAAGTCTGAGATCAAGGCGTCGGCAGGATTGCTCTTTTCCTGAGTCCTCTCTCCTGGGCTTGTAGACAGCCGAAGTCGTCTCCCTGTGTCTTCACATCATCTTCCCTCTGTGTCTGTGTTTAAATTTCCCCTTCTTATAAGGGCATAGGTCAGATGGGATTAGGACCACCCTTATGACCTTATTTTAATTTAATCCCTTCTGTAAAGACCTTCTCCCCAAATATGGTCACATTCTGGAGGTTAGAACCTCACCGTGAATTTTGGTGGTGGGGCGGAAGGACACAATTCAGCTAACCACCTTCTCCCAAAATAAATTGTAGAGCAACCTTGTCAGGCTGCAGTTTTCCTGACTCCTCATTCGGTGCAGTTCTGGGCATGTACTTCACTTTAGTGAACTCTCACTTAGGCCCTAGTGATGTTTATTTAATACCTTTAAAAAAAACTGATGCTAAAAACTGTACTTATTGATTGATTCTAACAGAGGTTGGAGTATAGGCTTGAGAACAAATAGGCTCCACCGCTGGCTGGTCTGTGATCTTGGCAACTTACTTGTCCTGTTCCTTAGAGCCTCAGGTTCTGCTTACGTAAAATGGTGGTGGAATTTTCCGGTTTGACAGCATGTTAGAAGAGTGGCCCCATCTCACAAGTGGCTCTAAAAGAGGCAGCAAGACTCCAAGGAGATGTAGACCATAGTCATGTGTGGCTTAAGAATGGGTTTGCTTAAGGGAGTTTCCAGGAAAATTTTCAGTATCGATTCAGTATCTTCTATTGATGAAGAAAAACAACCATGTAAAAAGCAACAATATCTCAGTGACTTATTAAAGTAAAAAAAGCATTTGGCACAGAACATGCTATGCGTAAGTTATTTGGAAAAGTCATTTGTGTGGAGCACCTCACTTCCTGAGAAGGCCAGATAAATGGGCTGTTCTATTGTGGACGGAGTGAGCGTGTTCCAAGAACTGTCCTTCAGTCAGCAACACAGAAAAACGCATGACATTAGGAAATGAGAAGTAGGTTTCTTCTGCGTGCAAGGATTTAAAAAGACTGACTTGGAAAGGTAGTAGTTTATGATTTTTAGAAAGAGGTCATTTTACTACATGTATTTTTTATGGCTACTCAATGACTTATGTAAAATCCATGATGTTAACTTATGTTTGACTTAATTGGTGATGTTTGTGGTATATTTGTGGATTTTAGAACAAATTTATAAGAGGGAGATACTAAAATTATTTTTAAAGTTTCTTGGAAAATTTTTGTATTACTCATAGCATCAGTATTTCATCATTTATAGTACTCAAGATGATTTTTTTCTCTTTATTTATTTATATTTTATTATTATTATTTTTTAACATCTTTATTGGAGTATAATTGCTTTACAATGGTGTGTTAGTTTCTGCTTTATAACAAAGTGAATCAGTTATACATATACTTATGTCCCCATATCCCCTCCCTCTTGCGTCTCCCTCCCTCCCTCCCACCCCTCTAGGTGGTCACAAAGCACTGAGCTAATCTCCCTGTGCTATGCGGCTGCTTCCCACTAGCTATCTGTTTTACATTTGGTAGTGTATATATGTCCATGCCACTCTCTCACTTCGTCCCAGCTTACCCTTCCCCCTCCCTGTATCCTCAAGTCCATTCTCTGGTAGGTCTGTGTCTTTATTCCTGTCTCACCCCTAGGCTCTTCATGACCATTTTTTTTTTCTCTTTAAAAATTAGATATTTATGCAAGTGAAAAAATGTAAAATCATTTTTTGTATTTCCTTGTTTCATTTTACATAAGAAGTTCAGAATTCTTTAAAGTTTATTTTAGTTGAAATTTTGAAATGGTGGATTGTGATATTTTACAATACAGTGTTAATCCTGAACACAGGTTGATTTGTTGGGCTACATAATTTGCAAAGCCAGTCACTCCTGGCAAAATTCTTCTCCATGACTGCCCGTACATAACCCTTGTTTTTGACTATATGGTAGAGTAACCGCCCTCTACCCAAGGACAGAAAGTTTTCATAGTTAATTACTCTGAATCTAATCTACATATGTCCTTAAGCAGGGTTTCTAAACTTTGGCCAGAGAAGGTTTTTGTTAATAGTTGGTGAAATGAGACTAAAAAGAAACAAAGACAACATAGTTTGTCTTAAATCCAACTTTATTGACAATGAAGACACATCATTTCTTCTGAGATTATGGTGATAGAAAATGACAGTTTTTTTCAAGATTCTCACTCAGTTGAATAAAAATTTGTTGACCAAACCTATGTTTACATCTCAGAAATTTTTGGAAATTTACTGGTTAATGAATGGAGTTGGGTAATCTCTGTGATGTGGGCTGTTGGCCAAAAATCTTTCTACAGAGATTGCGGAAACTTTTAATATAATATTTGAATTTGTTAAGCGGTTAAGTTGGTAACTAGGCAATATGCAAATAGATTGATCAACTATTCCCTAGTAGCTAGAGGTTTAATTGTTAAACATAAGATTTCAGCTATTTGTTTTGTTAGTGTGTATTAACTTTGCTGCTATATGATCACTTGTAGAGGATTTTACATTTGGGGGGAGGTAAGACTCAGTCATGCCTGATCTGTCTTCATGTGTTATGGGCATTATTGTTCAGAATTGTTCCATCATGGAGTCCTCTCTTACATTTCTGTTGTCAACATAAAATGTGCACATATCATTAGGTGATGACAGAAGTGACTTTAGCTCTGGGTGCAAATATTTAAGAAATCTAACGTTCAGTCTCCCATAAGTTAAGAAAATATTTTTGTTGTTTCTGAGCCTGACCAGTCATTCTTTTGCAGTTCAAGTGCTGTGGAGTTGTCTATTTCACCGACTGGCTGGAAATGACAGAAATGGACTGGCCCCCAGATTCCTGTTGTGTTAGGGAATTCCCAGGATGTTCCAAACAGGCCCACCAGGAAGATCTCAGTGACCTTTATCAAGAGGTAAGGCCATGTGTCATTAACTTATCATGGAAGTAACGAATCAACAGCGTGCCAATGCAATTTTCCTCTTCTGTCTAAATATGAGGGAACCGAAAATTTTTTTCCTCTGAAATGTGGAGAAAGAGGACAAAGTTAAAAGTTAATATAAAAATCTGAATACTAATCACATTTTAACAAAGTAAATTTGGAAAGACTAGATTTTAGAATTAATTGGATTTTTAACTGTATTGTCTAGAACCAAGCTCTATTGCCACTTCCTAAGAGCGCCTTAAAAACAGACATGCAGAGTGTGTGACTAACTCTGGACATTCAGGAAGACAAGGTTTGCAGTTCTTGAGCAGAATGTGTATTTAGGGCTTCCATATAGACTAAAACATGGGGGCGGGGGGTGGACAAAAACCCCCAAAAAACCAAAACCCCCCAAAACCCTGCTACTCTCCAGAGATAATGTTGTCCTCGACTCTTCAGGTCCCCCTGCTGGCTAATGATCAGTGATGTTAGTTTTAGCTGATTTAATGATGTTAGATGCTCAGTGGGATTAAAGTCAGTTATCAAGAGGCTAAGAAACTTGCATATTTATGTTTTCCGGGAGAATTCATCAGAATCATCCGTTATTCCTTTGTTAGCAGAAGCTTTCCTATTCCTTCATTTTTAATGGTGATTTTCAAACTTTGTTAGCAGGGGAATCCTATTTTCAAATTAAAATCTAGAGCTACACCATTCCAGTATAGTAGCCAATAGCTACAAGTGTCTATTTCAATTAAAATAAAATAAAATAAAAATTGCATTTTCTCAGTTGCACTAGCCACATTTTAAGGGCTCAACAACCACTTGGGACTAGCAGTTCCTGTGTAGGCCAACACAGATATAAGACGGTTCCATCTTTATAGAAGGTTTTATTGTAGTCTTGATCTAGAATGGAAGCTCAAAATGTAAATCAGGTGGAAGGGAAGCTGCTCAGGCTGATGGGCTGGGATCATTTCCCAGATACATCACCAGTCAAGTATCTGGGTACCACAAATCATATTAACATAAAGCAACAATTTATACCATTCATAATATAATACACACATACACACACACACATCTGTTTTTCCCTAGAAATACTATTATTGTTCAAAACATCTTTTAGGCTGTCTGCCAAAGTCAGTTGTAGAGATGCAGGAAAATCAGTTTTATTAATTTATAGTATAAATTAATGAATTTGAAAAAGATGCTGGATTACTCACACAAATGTTTCATTTCATTCATGTCTTAGAGATGAATAACTTTTGACTGTTAAAAAATTCATCTTAGAGGACAAGCCTTTGCCACATTAAAGGATACCCAAAATAAAGTGCTTTGGGCTCTGAAGGCAGGCCACAAAGAGGAGTGCCAAATATCTTTAAGAGATTCAGAATTGTGTTAGTCTTTCTAGGGCAGGAAAGTACCACAAAGTGAGTAACTTAAACAACAGATATTTATTGTTTCACAGTTCTAAAGGCTATAAGTCAGCAAGGTTGGTTCCTTCTGAGGCATATGAGGAAGAATCTGTGCCTATGCCTCTCCCTCAGCTTCTGGTGGTTTGCTGGGAATCATTGGTGTTCCTTGGCTTGTAGAAGCATCACCCAGATCTCTGTCTTTGTCTTTACCTGCCTTCTCCCTGTTTGCATCTGTCTCCAAATGTCCCTTTTTCATAAGGACACCAGTCATATTAGACTAGGGGCCCACCCTTCTCCGGTATGACCTCATCTTAACTAATTATATCTGCAAGGATTCTATTTCCAAATAAGATCACATTCTGAGGTACTAGAGATTAGGGACTTAATATATGAATTTAGAGGGGATGAAATTTATCTCATAACAAGAATTGTTGAAGCAACTGAATAACTCAGGTGTTTATTTTAAAAGATAATCAAAATACTTATAGTCATGCCTCACACTGCTGGGAAGTATTGTGTTTGGATGTTATCATTTTAAACATATTATGCTTAGTAGCATTTTGGCTTTGAATGAAAAGGAATATACAAGATATTGTATATTAAACAAAGAATTATTGAGTCAGTGTCTCTGAGTTCCTCAGTGATTATGTTACATTTTTTTTTCTGAGTGAAAGGTAAATATTGGTTCGTGTCTGTAGTAGGGATGGTCACCTAACAAGTTCACCAGTTAAAGTCCTATTGATTTTATAAAACAGGAAATCAAGCTTAATATTTCTAAGATAATATTAGATGCAGATGTAATTGTGTATATTCAAATACATTATAACTTACCACTAGGTTTTAAAAAACAGATGATTACAGACAGACATTTATTTATTAAGATGTAAGCCCCAGGGAGAGCCTCCTCCTGGGATAATAAACCATTTTGCAGAAAAATCCAAAACCAAAAAACCCCAGAGGATTATAGATGTAAGTGTAGACATGTGAATTGAAACCTATCCACTTTCCTAGTGTGAACTTAATCCGTTTGTTAGTTTTTAGGAGTGGCAAGTCAATATGGGGAATTATTGGGCTACATATATAATAATTTCTACTTTCTTTAGTGATTAATACTGGTAACATGATATAACCAATATTGATCCTGAGAATGACAAAACATGAATGAATTTGCCATACCTTCCCACAAAGACTGAGTATGGACAGATTCACTTCATTTTTATTATTTGGTTGAAAAGCAGTCAATTAAACATTTAATAAAATTTTTTTGTTTAAAAATGCAATTCACTTTTGCTAGTAGTATTCACAATGAGACACTTTAATTTCCAGATGTCTATAATTGCTTGTTACATGAATTTTAAGATTAAAAGAAACCACACTATTGTGCAAGTGCAAATTGAAGGCCCATATTATTTTAAAAGTTTTCTCATATTTTCATCAAAAGACTTTGAAAAGCAAGCTGACATTATCAGTTATGAGATGTTCTTTAGAC
Source organism: Physeter macrocephalus (assembly GCF_002837175.3). NCBI lineage: Eukaryota > Metazoa > Chordata > Mammalia > Artiodactyla > Physeteridae > Physeter > Physeter macrocephalus. Next base: position 30,174,678 of record NC_041218.1, read on the forward strand.
AGACTTCCAGCAGAGACAGAGGTTCATTATATCAGAGTAATCTGCTTTTGCATTTTATAATTAATAACAGATGCTGATATTGGTAACATAGTGCATAATTATATGCATAGCTGACTTACAAAAGTGGATCACTTAGTAACTTTATGGCAAAAGTACAATTAAATCCATCATTAAAAATAAGACTTAATTCCACTTTGCCCAGGAGAACATACGTTTCCTCATTGCAGTGTGCCCAGAGATCATCCACCTGAAAGATGAGGGGTCTGAAAGGGTGAACAAGTGAGGGACAGCTGTTGGTATTTGGGAAATTTATTCTGAAGTAGCAAGTACTGAAAGGAGATATTTTAGAGGTCTTCAAATATTTCAAAGTTCATCATCCCGAACAGGAACTAGACTTATTCATTGTTGCTCCAAGGGCCAGAAGTTACAGGAAGGAAATTTTGAATCAATAGACGGAAGACCTTGCTCATCAAAATCCGTCCAGTTGTGAGAAAGGTTCTCTTGTAAAATCATGAGTGTCTCATCACTAAAAATATTAAAGTCAAGGTCAGATAACTATGTCATTGGTGGGTAGAATGGATTTTTAAATTAAGAGTGAATCTGGACTAGATGAACTTCAAGGTCCCTTTTATCTTTCATATTCTGTAAGCTTAGAGATAAGAACTGACTTTCTTCCTGCAGTCTTTCTTCAGTAGTCTGAAATTAAGGAAATAAATCATTCTCAACCATCTGGTGGCCTGCATGGTCCCTGACCCATATGTCATATTTTATGACATATTTGAAATCTGTGAAAAATGACAGAGTGGAAATATAGCAACAATCTCACATTTTTAAAACATTTCCATCAGTGGTATTGTTGGGTTTGGCACACAGCTCCTCAAATATCCATAATGAGCTGTCCACTTGTATAAAAGTACAGATTTAAAAATCCACAGATAAAACTATCTCTGACCCTCAATTTGGTTCTATCCCATTCATTCATTCAAACAGTTTTGAGTACCTACTGGGTTCCAAGTGCTATTGTGAACGCTGAAGATACCATGGAAAATGTTTCAGACAAAAAACTCTCCGCCGGTATAACTTATGTTCTAGTTAAGGATATAGACATTTAACAAGAAAAAAACAGCAATAAAAAATCATTTCAGCTGGCGGTAAGCACTTTGAAGACTGAACAGGGTCATGTGCTAAAGAATGGCTTTATTGGTGAGGGAATTATTTAAGATAGGATGTTTAGGAACAGGCTGTCTTAGGAGGTGATATTTCAACTGAGACCAGTTGGTGAGAAGGATCCAGCCATGCAAAGATCCATTGAAGAGTATTTTTTTAGCCTAAGGAACTGCAGTGTAAAAGCCCCCCTGGAGGTGGCCTGGACCAATGATTCCTGACTGCTTCCTACCCTGCAATTTGGGACTGTTTGTGTAACCACACTCTCTAAATAGTGGGTGTGAGACTTGGCTTCAGCAAAACCTCAGAGTTTAAGTTGGTAAAATACAGGACTGAGATGCGTCTCTTCCTTCTTTCACCTGCCGAGTTTTCCATCATATCAGTTACTAAAGTTCTAGACTTGATTGGAGAATAAGAAGAGAGAAAGAATAAAGAAGGCTGGTAGAAAAGAAGTTTTGGTAGAACAGGGACTTCTAACCCCTTGCCCACGGACCTGTGTTCTTGGATGGGCTTCAAGAGAAAAGTGGTATTGTTGAAATTGTTTTTGATATTTTATATGCATTTTTCAGTGAGTAGGATCCATAGCTTTCATCAGCTTTCCTTGGGGCTCCTACCTAAAAGTGTGAAGAACCACAGTTGTAGGTAATAGTTACAGCGTTTGCTCTCAGATAGGAAATGAAGCAAAAACACCTCCTCAAAGAAACTGAAATGGCATTTTCCTCCTCTGTATGCCACCTCAAGAAAAATAAATGGATGTAAACAAGCTCACAACAGGCCCTACTTCAAATGGACCAACTCAAAATGTAAAACCAAGAGGGAGAGAGTCAAGTAAAATATACTTCCCAAACCACATTTCTTTGTTTTGTAGGTAGGAGAAAAACTACTGTTAAAAGAGATTGACTGCTTCTTCAGAATAGTTATTCACAGAGGTTATGTAAGGGCCGGACAGAAAGATGGTTTCTACGAAGCTGTGTGCCTTTGGGACACTTTTTCTTTGGACGCTTAGTCTTGATATGTTCCATGGCGTATTGGGTTTGAATGTCAAATACTCTTAATAATTTCCTTTGCGGCAAATGATTTTGCTCCACACCATTTCTGCCTCTTTAGAAGGTTGTTTATTTCTTTTCTGAGTAACAGAAAACCTCTACATACAAATAAAGAGATGGAAGAGGGCAGGGGTATGAAAGTGAAGGGGATGTGATCTTTCTGAGTCCTGACTTGCTGGCTGAAGAACCCAGATGGTGATGGTGTGTATAGGTCTCTGATGCTCACAGATAGTAAATGGACATGCAGGGGTGCTCCCCCAGGTTAAAGCTGGGGGCAGCTCATGGTGACCCTGTGGGATGGCTTGTCTGAGGTTTTTATTCTCTCAGTTGTGTATTAACCTTTCTGTGAGCTGAGAGTTAAGAATTCAGCCCTCACCCAGATTGGAAGTCCTTCCTCACCCATCTCCTTTGCACGCTGCTGTCCTTGGCAAATGATACTTGTTTTATAATCCATGTACAGTTTTGGGGGGAAGTATCTCAGCCCTCAACACTTTTTATTAACACTCTTCGCCTGTCAACATCTTTGTTAGAATTAGAAAGGTGAGTGAGTACTATATGTCTGCTTTGACTAATAGAAACAACTTTTATAATTTTCACACACAACATCCTACACATAGAAATATTATCTCAGCACTTCTGAGCCAGAGGAAGAAACATGGCAGAGTATTGTGGGTACAAAAGGACATGGTGGGGAAATGGGGGTGTGGCCTTATGGCAATCTCTACCTAGTTGTGGGATGGATTATTTTTCTCCCAGGGAATCCTGCTCTTAAGCTGCTAGTGAGATTCTTCTTGGGACCAAGTAAATTTCCACACGCCAAACAAACAAAATTAGGGGCAAGTGTTGAAAGAGAAGCCCAAGGCAGGAAGCAAGAGGTAACAGCTTAGGCCCCTGGTCAGGTACCATCCAGTTGCACTGATGTGAGGTTGATCACATCTGCACAGAAATGATCCTCACATCAGTGGCTAAAAGAAGACGTAGGAATGAGATGATCTTGACTGGGACACAGGAAGGAGCCTGACACTGGGTGGGCAGTCCTTCATTGCCACTGTTAGCCAGTTGCAGAAATCATTTGGGTATGGGGCCCAAAAGGGCATTTCAGGCAGAGGCAATGGTGCAGAGTTAGAGCTGGAAGCAGGACAGCACAGCGGTAGCACAGGCATGAGGAGAGCTGGACAGGGCAGACGCTGGCTTACGAAGAGCCCTGTATACCCTGCTAATGCACGCATCTTATCCTGAAGTCTGCGAGTAGCTGCCGAATGAAGCGACAAACAGGTTCACAAATTTGAGACATTGTTAGGAAAGTAAAACTGAGAACAGAGTTGTCATGGGATTCTGATTTATTAATAATGAAGCTCCATTCTCAGATAAACACACAAAGTATCTCCTGCCCAGATAGTGAAACATAGGCAGCTTTCAAGCCCAGTGGTTATTTAGATGGGCTATACCTAAGAAGTTCCATTCTCAGCGTTCTTTTGTATAAAGGCAAAGACCCTCCCTCGTGCCTCTCTGCTGACTTCATTATCTCCTCCGTAACTGCTGGCAGGGATCAGGGTGACTCGGACTTGGGGTGATATCTGTTTTATCATCTGAAGCCCTGTAGGATGAGTTTGGTCTTGGTGGAGGGGGGGATGAATCCCTTTTATATTCAAGCTTCACTTGATCTAATCAGACCTTGAACTATTCTGCCTGTTTTGCTTCAGGTATACAAATGCCTTCTTCTTTTCTTTCATTCTCTTTCTCAACATAGTTCAGGTGTGAGCTTCCTGTTACCTATTCAGTATTCAAACAACTTTTCCTCTTGTACTTTATTAGTAGAGACTTGCAAACTTTGCCTTTAGAAGGTACTGATATGAAAGCCATTATAATATTTTGACCTGAAAAAGTACTGCACAAAGTAACAATTTTAGATTTGTGCTTAAAAAATCTTTAGGTTGGCACTGTGGAGCTGAGTTGAGGTGAGAATTGGGTCTTGACGGGGGGGAAATCATGTAGGAAACTGTGCAGGTAATTCATTGTGAGTGATTATAAGGGCTGGAATTCAGATGTGCCACTGAGGAGGGCAAGGAGGAGATGAATATGAAAGATATTTAAGAGGGAGAATGAACTGAATGGGGTGGGTGTGGGGCGTGAGTTACAGGGAAGGTGCAAGGACAAGGACACCTGACATTGACTTGGAACCTAGAGGGATGAGAAAGCTGTTCATTGAGGGGAGTGATAGGATTTGATTAGTTCCATTTTGAAAATGCTAGGTTTAAGGTTCCTGTCAAGTCCTCCATGTGCAGAAACCCAGTAGGAAGTATGAAGCTCAGGAGACAGAACTCAGCCAGAGATCTGGGTTTTGTGTGCACTAATTAGGAAAGTGCTAACTCCAGATACAATGGCTTGGATGAGGTAGGACTCTATTTCTCTCTCATGCACCACTCAGCTGGTCCAGGCTGCCAGGTAGCCCTGCTGCACAAGTTCACCCAGGGACCCAGGGGTGAGATAGCATCACCTTTTATGACACCTGTCTTCCAAAGTTGCCCCTGTTTTCCTCCAGTTCCAGTCAATTGGGAGGAGGAGGAAGTAGGAAGGAGAACGTCCAGTGCATGAAGCTCTGCCCTCAAGAGAATGTGAGCATTCTCTTGGCTCACATGGCTGTGCTTAGCTGCAAGGGAGGCTGGGAAATGTGGTCTCTGGCTAGGAGGCTGTGTTCCCCTAGGAAATGCTACCTACCGTGAAGAGTAGAGAACAGCCTAGAGCAGGTGGGGGGACTGTCAGTTTACAGGTGTTATCAGTGTGTATGAGGCAATACATGCACAGGAGGAGGTAAGACCACACAAAGAGATGGTGTAAGGTATGCAGCAGAGGACAGAAGTTGGGAAATGGAAACCCATAAGGGCAGTGGAGAAGGCACCTATTGTAGGTAGAGAAGAAATGGAAAGAAGTGTCCTGAAAGTCAAAGAAGGAGAGGATTCTAAGAATGAGTTTTCCTTAGTGAGGAAACGTGGTTCAGACGTTAACGCTAGGTTCCAAAACTAGACTCTTTGGGTTAAACCTTCCCTCTACTCCTTATTAGCTGTGTGACCTCGGGCAAGTTTTAAATCTGTCTGTGCTTCATTTTTATTACCTGTAAAGTGAGGATAACCAGAGTACACATCTCAGGTTGTTTGGTGAGTGAATTAGCATGTTTACAACCCTTAGAATAGTGCGGGTTTATAGTATATCCTACAGTAATAACTGAGAGTTAAAGTAAATTAGGGATTGAAAAGTACACATTGAATTTTTCAAATAGGAGACACATACGCAACTCTGTGAGCAAGCATTTTACATACGTTACATCATTTTAGCCCTAAAACATTTCTGTGAAGGTACAGTATTATTATTTCCATTTTACAGATGAGAAATGTGAGGCACAAAGAGGCTCGGTGACCTAGTCCAATTTCATAGAGCTAGTAAGTGTCTAAACTCAGATCTATTTGATTCCAAAGCCCATACTTCAGTTAGGCACTAAAATTTCAAGATGTGGAGTACACGGTGAGGAGCAAGCTGAGTGTTTATAGATTTTTTTTCACTTCTAAACCTCAATTTTCTTGTCTATTAAATGAGATAATAATAGTACCTACCTCATTATGGTTTTATAAAAATAGATAGAGCTACTTAAGAAACCCTTAGCAAACCACTAGGCACATAATAAACACAAATCTTCAATGCATGGTGGTAGTTAATGACAATAACAGGAACTTATTAACATATTTATTCGAGTAAATAGAAAAATAAGTCATCTATGATTAGATTTTTAACTAACCAAATTGCCCTGAATTTTGCTAGTAATACAGGAAAATACGCATTTTCTAGTTCTATTTGTGTTGGCTGAAGGTAGAATTTAGGTCAAGGTTTTGGGGACTTCATGTGGTTTCCCACTTAGCTTGTTTTCACACCTTCCCACTTCTTAAGGACAAATATTTAAGGGACAGAAGGGCCCAGTGAGAGACGTCTGATGAGGGCTTTGTACATGTTCTGCGCAGTGAGGCAGGGAATGCCTGCCCCTGGACCTCACCTCCCTAGGGAGAATACCACCTTCTGAGTTTGCTGAAGCTAGTTTCTTTATAACCACATATCTTTGGTGAAAATGACAAATGTTCAATAAACACAGTCATTTAAACTTGAGGATTGTGCTTCTCTAATGGAGAACTTGTGAGGATTAAATGAGATGTGAGGGCCTGTTGTTTTTTGAGATACATGAAGACTTTTTTTACTGCACTTCCTATGTATGGGTTTGGCTAACTTTACTCTTAAGAGAACAGAAAATCCTGTAGTGAATTTTATTACTTGCTGTTGAATTTTTTTTTTTTAAGGAAGGATTTATTTCCCTGCAGAGCTTATGATTATCAGTGGAGAACTTTTGTTCCAACCTCTTTAAAGCTCATGAATTCATGAACTGCTATCACTCAGCTTTCAATTTTAAAATAAATAGGTCTGAATATTATATATTTGTACCTGATAATTAACACAGTCATTTCAAACTTGGGAGTTATGTTTATTATGAAAAATCAACGACAGGAATATCAATACTGGCATGTATTGGCACCTAGATTTTATTTATACTTTATCTTCATAAGCACATTAGAAGTCTGCCTAATTTTTTGATGTGGCTTGTGAATATTGAGTACTGAAAAGCCACGGGGGTTCTTCTAATTTTAGAAACTCATTTTGGAGACAGATCAGAGAATAATTTCAAGTGTATAATTTCCTCAAGTGAAATGAGGCATCCTGACATGCCTTCAAATAGATTCCAGGAAATATGGGGTTTAGTGATTTTTCTCTGATAAAAAGGTAGTGTTGTTATTTACAGTTGACCAGAATTTTAATATTGCAGCAAGTAAAGTAGACTAGCTAACTTGTCTTATTCATACCTTTGAATTATCTGAGGTTATTAATGTGGCTTTATCTAGGAAGAAAACATATTCAGGATAAATCAACTCAGAGTATTTTATTTTGAGAAAAGCAAATAAATGCAATTCTGTTCCTTCCTATTTTGAATAAGAAAACCTTTGTGAAATGGAATGCAGTTTTGAGCTCTGACATTTCTATTTCCCCTTTTGACCCACTCAACCGAAATGTTTGTTTATGCAACTAAATATCTATGAACAGTACAATAGATTATAGAGACATATTTCCATTTTTTTCTTCTCTAGACTTAGTGTCTTCCTTTTCAACAAAAATGTCCGAGTTTACACTGAAAAGTGTAAACCTTATGCATGATTATTTGACTGGCTCAGAATAAGCTCACAACTTGTGTTCAGACTGAATTACTTCAAAGAGGGTAATGCAGAATGGACAGTAAACCCTGGAGCTGCTTCTATGAAGAATTTAAAGAGTGGCTGAGGCAGACTATTTTATACACAGAAATCTGGAAAAATACTGTCTTCTCAGGAAGAGGAATATTCTTTTGGAAAGTTAATCCTTAACTTTAAGTAATTGTGTAAATAGTTCACTGTAATTCAGCATGATACCTAGTATGCTGCAAGTTTCTACAATGCCTCCTAAGTTACCAAAGAAATATTAAATTGTGGGCCGTGAAGAGAGATTTGTGCTTTTATTTATATATTTATACTTTGTATCTGTTTTTATTAAAGGATTTAATGCAGCATACAACAAAAGGATACAATGGATGAATAATACAAACAAGTAGCATTGGATAAGATAAATAAGTACTGGTGATGTAATGTACAACATGATTAATATAATTAACGCCGCTGTGTGCTATATATGAAAGTTGTGAAGAGAGTAATCCTAAGGGTTCTCATCACAGGAAAAAATGTTTCCTCTTTTTCTTTTATTTTGTATCTATATGAGATGATGGATGCTTACTAAACTTATTGTGATAATCATCTCATGATATATGTAAATCAAATTATTATGCTGTACACCCTAAACTTGTACAGTGCTGTGTGTCAATTATAGCTCGATAAAACTGGAAGGGAAAGCTACATAAATAGCAATGGAAAGTCAGGATTAAGGAAAGAGTAATTAGACATGCTTAATGTGAAGGCAAATGGGATAACTGTGGTTGAATTTTGTATTTGCCCCTGAGCTTTCTGAAAGCCCAGGTGAAATGACACATAATCACCTGCATCATTTTAATGTTTGGAGGGCAAGTATTCTAATTTTTCAAAGGGAGCAAAATCCAAAACTATTTTTTTCAAGTGAGATTTTATATCTACTACTCTAAGTTATCTAGGAAAATATCTTCAATATTATTTTTTCACAAATTTTGTAGAGAAATTTCTTATGGTGTTTTTCAGTAACATTAAAATACACTTCAGTGGAAAATCATATGCAAGGGCACAGGTTGATACATGCCAGCATGGCAGAATTGGGTGGTCTGGTTTGACATTTGGATACAATTTAGAGTACCTAGAGACATCACCTGATTTCATTTATTTTAAATAATCTGTAGATAACACCTCTTTCTGAGGAGTTCCTGAGCGAGAATAATAAAATATAATGTAATGAATTCTGCTAACAAACTTAGTACTAAATTAAATACTAAAATTCTGTCTTGTTTGGGGGTTATCTTTGTAAACTAAATGAGGAAATAATAAGACTGACTTGTTTATAAAAACTGAGGGGTCTAACTAGAACCTTTGCTTTGAATAAACAACCCTTGCCCGCCTCAACAGGGAGACAATCTTTGGGCCCAGTGACCTCTAAGGAGGCCAGGTCCTGAGTGTGACCAATATTGATACAATCCCATGTCCCCTCTTCTGGTGGAACTGAAAAGCTTTCTTCACTGGCATCCAAACCCATTCACAACAGCCTGGATGGTCTTAATATTTCACTGCATTTTCTAGTTTTTTAGAGTGCGAAATCAGTTTTATTTTCAAAGAAACATTGACAAAATCAACACCATCCAGAAAGAGATCATCAGGATGATGAAGTGTGTATATTTGGAAAACATGAAAGAGCTAGGAATATTCAGCCTAGGGAAGTGAGTGGTTAAAGGGAAAGTGATGACACTTCAAATATGGCTCTCTACCTTTTGGAAGACAAGTCACTTCAAAGCAGAATTAGGACTAGTGCATCCTTATTAGGAAGACAGTGTTCAACAGGGAAATGCTTGTTAAGAATTAGTGTTGTCCACGTGTGGAAAGGGCTGTCTAGTGAAGCAGGGAGTCCTTTTCTTTAGAAGAGCTTTTTTTTTTTTGATGGCTTGTGTGTGTGTGTGTGTGTGTGTGTGTGTGTGTGTGTGTGTGTGAGCCATACATTTTTGTTTCTTTGCATGTGTTATAATTCTTGTTGTTGTAGATAACTGGACATTTAAATAATATAATGTGGCAACTTTGGAAATCAGATTCTCTCCCCTCCCCAAAGTTTGTTGTTTGCGTTTGTTCATTAATTACTTTTCTGAACGAATTCTGTAAAGTCTGTACTCTCTGTCCTGTGTGGCCACTGAAATCTTGGCTCACTGAGCTTAGTGGTCACTTAATAAATGAACTGAAGTTTCCTTTAGATACCTGGAACCAGTAAGTCTCCCAGCCTTTGCCAAGGGTGTACAGAGCCTCAGAGTTAAGCAGAAGTGAGGTCTTAGGGCCTTTTTAGGTCTTTCTTGGGCTTGTGCACAGCCCTGGGCTTGAGCTGAGCTCTACTCACATGTGTAACTTTCTAGATCCCCACAAATATGTTAGAGCTCTGCCAAACCCCCTATGGATTTCACATTCTCCAGTTTTTCCTTTTAAACTTTTGACTAGCCTATTGTGTGCAACTGTTATCCACTACCTCAGGCAGCCTCAGTGTTGAACAGTTACCTCTAAATGCTTTTGACAAATATTCCCAGGGGAAAAGGCTGTCGCCCTGGTTCAGCTGCAAGTCAAGTCAAATAAAGACAGCCTTGCAAGTGAGCTCTTCCAGGGAACCACCAGATAGGACAAATAATGACAATTCTCTGAAAATGGGGCTTTGAAGGAGCTCCAACCCTATTCTGTTGCCTTTGGTGGCTGCCAGACCACGGGTTTTTACCATAATCGTCGGCTGTTTATTTTCAAGGCTCCTGCAGAGCTGGGGAGGGGAGATGGCAGTAAGGCAAATTAAAATGCCACAAAGCTTGCTGTTCTTACTGAGGTTCAGGTGCTTTTCTTGAATAAATGCTCCCCAGATTGCTGCAAGTGTTTGGTTAATTTCCAGAGTTCTAAAAAAGTTGATTCTTACCATTTTTGCTAGTGCTTTCATTGTTTATGTAGGGGTGAGACTATTCAGAGGTCATTTCTCTGCCAGCTTTGTGGATGGCACTGTAGAAGTGCTTTTTAGCCATATTTTTACAAGTTAGAAAGTTGAATTATTGACTTCCAAGTTCCCCTCCCAATCTAGAACATTCAGTGTTATCTAATATATCACATTCCCAAACCATCCTAGATGATATAATTTACTGTACCTTTCTTTTTGGTAAATGTGATTGTTTAAAATAAAATTGAAAGAGACTTTACCTGATGCCAAAATATGAAACACAGTAGACTATAGCTTAGTTATCAATCTCTGCTTTGTTTTAGTCACAGATTAAAAACAATATTACCTTTTCTGCACATTCAGCTTAGAGTGAATTAGTCTAAAGGGGTGGGAGATTTTATACCAATAGGAAGAACTATATGGGTAAAATTTAAGCACCAGGGACTACTGAAAAGGTAGAAATCAAATAATAATTGACTTATAGCATTTCACAGGGTTGAATCATTAGCATATGTATTTCATGAGTAGTTTAGCTTTAATTGTGGAATTTATTCTTATTATTATTACCGACATATTGGTATGCTCATGCTGATTCTTATCCATTAAAGAACCATCTTTGTAATAAATACTGAAAACATAGTTAAGGAATCAACTAAACAATGCAAAGCCATTTTATATCAATTTCTTTAAAGATGGATTTGATGATCTGGTGCTGCATTACTTAGCAATGATGTTAAATGATAAGTTAATATAAATTAATTTCCCAAATGTCTGAAGCTAAACCCTTTTAATTAAGTATTTTTGGTGTGTCTCTTTTCAAACTATGTGAAAGATTTCTCTGCTTCATGACGAGGCTCATGATCTATCATCTCAGTGGCAAAAATCATTTTGGATAGTTACGTCACTGTCTTGAGAAACAGTGACCGCCACCTTGGCTCTTGTGGGCAAGGACTGTTTCATTAATACTCGGTGGTGACACAATGCTGTGCTTTTGGTATTTTATACTCTAAAAAGGTGTTGTACTCCTTCTTGTCCATTAATACCTGCTTTTCATAGATTTTGCTTCTCTTTTAATTTGTGCTTTCTAATCTTCTGTGGGCTGACGTACCAGTTACATCTGATTCCTACTGAGCTCTTACCATATATGAGATCACATTCTAAATGTTTAAATGTGCTTGTTCGTTTAATTCTCCCAACATCCCAACAGGTAGGCACTATTATCATTCATGTTTTCAGATGAGAAAACTGAAGCACAGAGAGATTAAGTAATATTCCCAAAGTCACATAGTTTATAAGTAGAGGAGGAGGGATCTGAATTCACAATTCTGACTCTGCAGGTCATGATCTATATGGTGTCCTATAAGGATGCTTGTTGGAATTACACATAAGCATAAGAGTGAATGGGCTCTGATAGACTACCTGAGTGGAACTCTGAAAAATATTTGAACTTCGGAGATTGTGACATCTATTTTGGTTTCCCACTGTGTGTGTGTGTGTGTGTGTGTGTGTGTGCGCGCGCGCGCGTGCACGCGCGCACGCGTGCATGTGCACGCGCACCCATGCACACACGTGTGTATGTATTAAATAGGTATGAAGACCAAAGAAGTGATTTTATTAAATCAGTGTTAAGTAGTATTAATTATAAATATTTTAACTTCCTTTTTGGTGAAGTTGATGAAACTTTGCTAATGTTTTGCTGTTAATTTGCATTACATAGTATACCAAAAAAGGTAGTTATTGAAATGGGTCTGTGACTAATTCTACAATGATTTTTATTTCTTGAGAGTAATGGCTTATTAGGGTGCACTTACTGATCAGTGTCTTTGGAAATCTAAGAATTACATATTATTCACTCCTCTCCTCCAGTATAATGCACAAATTAGCAACTGATTCAATAGTCTTGCTTTCCTTGATTTAGTTACTTATGGAATCTGTGGAATAAAACAAAGAGACGGTTATTTTAATAATTATCAATTTCCTTTTATTCATGTGGCTGCCTCAGCAGGGTAAGCACTGAGTCACTTTTACCCCAAACTCAGAATAAAAGCTTCAAAAAGTCGAGTTCTTGTTGGGAGATAATTTTCCATGGGTCTCTTGCATTTCTATGTGTCTTACAAGCAGAGACACTGGCTGCCTTTGTTCTGGACTGTCTTTTCAAGGGTGTTTGCATAGAAAACAGCCTTGAAGATAGACAGTGTCTCCCTTCAGAGAAGAGGGCAGGTTTGTTTACTGTCTAGTATAATGAAGATAATGTCTCTCTCCAATATGAGGGGCAGGTGCACTTACTGCCCACTATAAAATATTAGGGTTCTCTAAGCTTGGGGTTCCTTTCCCATAATGTAATCCTCTGTGTGTGCAGGCATCATGTTGCCCTTGGGACTTGAGGAACTGGCATGTGCCCTGGCTATTGCTATTACTATAAGTCATAAAGCCCTTTGTCTCTGTCTTCTGCAGCATCCATGAAACTGTGGCAGGCTAATTTGTTATAATCCAAATAGAGAAAAATCTCAGAATCTTCAAAGTTCATGAATTTTAGTATAATTTTAACTTTTTCTAGATTTTTCACTTTAATGTAGAATCAGCTTCCCTTTTGAAGGGTGAATTATCTTTTCTATGCTGTGAGCTCACTAGAGACAGGGCAAGTAGCCTATGCATAGGTCACCTAATAGGTAGTTTATGACAATTGTTAGTCCCATTCTACCTTCTTTTCCTTGCTTCCTCCTTCCCCCCATTTTCCTCAGTCATGGCTCTTCTTTCTCTTACTTTTTTTCCCCTCCTCTCCTCTTCTTTCAGAATTCTCTTCTATATCTACCATAGGCACTCTGTAGCCTTTGTACTTAAAACTAAGCACAAACAGAAACCTTGCTAATCTTTTGAAGTCAGCTGTCTCTAGCCTGAAGGGGAGCTAAAGATACCTTTCAAACCCCTACCTGGTAGAATTAAAACTTGGTGTCATGACAGAAATTCCCCCATGTGTATTTCTGCTACAGGCAGTGGACAGAAGTGTGTGCACACATGTGCAGTAGGAGGAAGGCAACAGATTGATTTCCACTCACTGGCAAGTTTCAGCAACAGACTGGGGAAACATTCTTGATCTTTGGGGAAAAATCTCTGACCAAATGAGCTATAATCAAACAGTGAATACAAAAAATAATAATAATGACACATTATTTTCAAAAATTTCAGATCAGTCTGTATCAGGGGGTCAGCCATCTATATGGCCTAAGCCCCAAATCTGGCCTACTGTCTTTTTATCTGTGAAGTTTCACTGGAACCCAGGCACATCCATCCATTTACATACTGTCTATAGCTGTGTCCTGTTACAGTGGCAGAGACGAGTGATAGCAGTAGAGACCGTGTGACCTGCACAGCCTAAAAGATTTTCTGTCTGGCCCTTTACAAAAAGAAGTTTGCCAATCCCTGCTCTAGATGTTGTATTTTATACCAGTGGTTCTCAATTTCAGGTTGTGGGGAAGCCAGCAGAAGGAGTAGACTCTTCAGAATCACATGGGCAGGCTTTTCGAAGAGTGCACACCTCGATCTCTCCTCCAGCTGTTCATAGGGGTTCCCTGTTGAGAGTCACTGTCTTCAAGTTTATAGCTCAAGTCGTTTGGTTCCACCAACTGACACAGATGACTTGCTTTCACTATTCTGACCCACTGTAACACATCCAAAGTAACATTGACTGTGTTCTTTCTTTTACAGGGTTGTGGGAAGAAGATGTATTCTTTTTTGAGAGGAACCAAACAACTGCAGGTGCTCAGGTTTCTGGGGATCTCCATTGGAGTGACACAGATCCTGGCCATGATTCTCACCATTACTCTGCTCTGGGCACTCTACTATGATAGAAGGGAGCCTGGGACAGACCAAATGACGGCCCTGAAGAATGACACCACTCAGCACCTGCCTTGTCACTCAGTGGAACTGTTGAAACCAAGCCTGTCAAGGATCTTTGAACACACATCCATGGCAAACAGCTTCAACACACACTTTGAGATGGAGGAATTATAGAGACTGTCAAAGAAGGAAACCACAAATTTATTTTATTGGACTTGTGAATTTTTGAGCACACACTTAACTGTTTCAGAAATGTGTAGAAATAAAAACGTTGCCATAAAAGGATACCCAAGCACATAATGTTTCAGCCTTTAAAAGAAAGTGGGAAAAGTATATATATTATAAGGCACCACCTGGACAATAGTTGATGCCCTTTATAATGCTGAGGACTGATCTAATACCCACTTTATAGCCTGTGTAAGATTTTTACTGGACCCAGTTATGCTTTGAGGTTTATGCTTTGGCATAGTTCGACCAGCATTTCTGCATCCATGTAAACGAGCCATGCTATTGTGGGATTGGAGCTACAGTAAATTTGATTCACTTCCATAAGCTTGCTAGTATATAAATTTCCAAATAACTGCTAACATAGGAAGTTAGACAGTACTAATGACTTTTATTACTTGGTGATATATTCTTTTGAGGGTAAATAGACTATACATAAGTACACTCTGAAGATTGGTGACTACCTAAACGTGATTTTTGCTGGTTAATAAAAATATTCTTACTACTTACAAGAGCAAACTTAAACATTGTCTTAAACTGATCAGGGATATATGTGTATATGAGTCTGTGTTAAGTCTGTATAATTCAGTAGATTTCAGTTCTTATAACTTTAAGCATAACAATTGTGAAATGGATACATTCGTCCTGTATAGAAGCATTGTTTTTAACCTTTCCTGTTAATAGAGCTTTAAAATTCTGTCTTGGGTTTATATTACATACATAACTGTTAATTTAAATACTTAACCACTAATTTTGAAAAATGACTAGTGTGATACAAAGGAATCATTATAATTCAGAATGTAGTCTGGTCTCTAGGAAGTATTAACAAAAAAGTTTACATATAACTTAGTTCATTCAGCAAAGACCTGGATATTATCTTTCTGCCAAACTGAGACTCTTTTTGACACTAAACACTTTGTAAAGGAACTTATCTTTGCTTTCTCCAAACAAGAAGTGGCAGTCTCCAAGTCTCAATATAATTCTACAGAGAATAGTTTTCCTTTTCCCCAGCAAAACGTTGAGAGAATCATAAAAATAAGTGACAATTTAGCTAGAGATTTTCTTTGCCTTATTTCACTGATTAAGATACTATGGTGAATTACACAGATTATTAAATTTTTTATAAGAGTAAACTATATTTATTTGAAATGGGAAAAGTGCATTTTACTGTATTTTGTGTATTATGTTTATTTCTCAGAAAATGGAAAGAAAATTAAAATGTGTCAATAAATATTTTCTAGAGAGTAAAAATTTGTGTCTAATTTTTATACACTGTAAGCACTTTCACCATTCAAAAATATTAGCAAGGGGGAAAATATGAGAAGAAATGATTGAATAAAGTAATAATAACTATTTCCAAAATCCAAAAGTAATTTATAAGAGTATGTGCCTTCACTGAGAAATGACAAAGAGTGCCCATTTACATTTCAAGTTTGGTTTTTGAGCTAATTGATAATGTAGCTGTCTGATACAATATAAACATATGCCCATTTATGTCAATTTATCTTCTCAATGTTTTCATATCCCAGTTTCTTAATTTTTAAAAGAAAATGAGTCTAAGGAATACAATATTTGAAATCAACTGCTAGATTTCATCTCTTCCATAATTTAAATAAAAATTGAGTAGATAACTTGCTCAATCAGAACCAAAAGCATCTCTTTTTCTAATTTCCTTAACAACTCAACTTCCCATAATTTCACCTAAAATGCCCAAGTAATTAAGACAGCTGTGAGCATTATTTGAATTACTTGGATAATTAGTCAAATTTGCCTGCTTCTCTTTTGACATATCTTATAGTCACAGAAAGAACAAGCATATATTGTATTGAGCTCAGTAAAAAAAAAAAAAAAGCCCAAATTATAAATAATGTCTACATTTTTTAAATTTTATTTTATTTATTTATTTTTTATACAGCAGATTCTTATTAGTTATCTATTTTATACATATTAGTGTATAGATGTCAATCCCAATCTCCCAATTCATCCCACCACCATCACCCACCCCTGCCACTTTCCCCACTGGGTGTCCATACGTTTTTCTCTACATCTGTGTCTTTATTTCTGCCTTGAATACCGGTTCATCTGTACCATTTTCTAGGTTCTACATATATGCGTTACTATACGATGTTTATTTGTTTTTCTTTTTCTGACTTACTTCACTCTGTATGACAGTCTCTAGATCCATCCACGTTTCTACAAATGACCCAATTTCGTTCCTTTTTATGGCTGAGTAATATTCTATTGTATATATGTACCACGTTTCTTTATCCATTCGTCTGTCGATGGGCATTTAGTTTGCTTCCATGACCTGACTATTGTAAATAGTGCTGCAATGAACATTGGGGTACATGTGTCTTTTTGAATTATGGTTTTCTCTGGGTATATGCCCAGTAGTGGGATTGCTGGGTCATATGGTAGTTCTATTTTTAGTTTTTTAAGGAACCTCCGTACTGTTCTGAATGGTGGCTGTGTCAGTTTACATTCCCACCAACAGTGCAAGAGCGTTCCCTATTCTCCACACCCTCTCCAGCATTTGTTGTTTGTAGATTTTCTGGTGTTGCAGGATTTGTTGTTTGTAGATTTTCTGGTGTTGCCCATAAATTTCTACATTTTTGAAATATTACCTGACTTAATACTGTCTAAAATAGTCAACGTTAATTTAGACAACCATCTCATACACTTATACGCTTGCTTAATGGAAACAAATGACATTTATAGCAGTGGAATACAAAGACCTCTTATAGTATTAATGCATCTGGAATAATAAAACTGCAAGGGACTTTAAAAAGTGTATTTAATATAGTAGAGTTGAGGGAATTCACTCTTTGGGTACATTGCAAACAAATAACTGTTTCTTTGCTATTTTTAAAAGCTTTCTTTTGTAAAAATCACCATTTCTTAAAGTAAGAAATTATTTTCAGACTGATGAAAATAATTGACTCAGTCAATTCAAAGGGCCTTGGAGATTCAGAGATGACAACAGGAGATGGTGTTTGTCCTCTAGCACTGTAAAATCTGATTGAGAGACACTCGTGCTATCCACTGATGAGATTAGTATAGGAACACTCAGACTAGGAATATGAGATGGAGGACAGTAGAATGAAGGTAGCTACATCGAGGAGACCTGAGTCAGGAAGAGCTTAGCTAGCTTGTGCAGAGTATTCCACGAGCCACTGACTATGATGTTAAAAAGTTACATTATTTGGGGAGCAGGGCCTGTCATTCAATGTGGTTAGACAGAGCATAGAAGGCTTGAAGAGATACCATGGGAAAGGCAACGAGTGAAATTTGGCTTTGGGGACTTTGTTCTGTAAATTCAATGGTGAGTCATTGAAGTATTTTCAGAAAGAGAAGTGATTTGTGTTTCTGAAATTTAACTGGATTAGCCAAGTGAGAAGCTGGGGGCAGGGGGACAGGTACATCCATTACACAGCTCTTCAGGGTGGGCCATCTTTTGGCCAGTCTAGGTAAGGAGCACTCTGGAGTTGCAGGACATTGGAGCTTCTGGAGGGGGACTGGCTAGATCGCTGTTGCTGTGGTCCAGGAGAGAGGCGAATCCTCACCAGGGCAATGCAAGTCAAAAACAGTGCAGAGCACAGATGAATCCACAAAAATTGACAGCAGATTGATCTTGGGGAGTGTGAGATGAGAAGCGAAAGAACTGAAATGTCTAGATTTTGTACCTGGGAAATTGGCAATGGCATTAACCTGGACAGAAGACTGGAGGGGGAGTTGTTGTGTGGGAGGGTAATGAATTTGGTTTGGGACATGCTGGGTTGGACATGCCTGCACGACGTGCAGATGGAGGTGTGTACAGGCGGCTGTAAATTCCAGTCTGGAGCTCAGGAGAGTTCACTGCCGAGCCTGAGAATTTTTATGCATTGCTTTCAGATCTCAGGAAGCCTGACAGAAAATGGGCTGAGAACCAGATCGTACATGAGGGGAATCTTAAGCAGCATGCTACAAGAGCTTCTTTTCGTCTCAACTCCCACTCCTGGAGGTGAGTCAAGGGAGGTAAAGAAAAGAGAAATGAATACACCACTGAAACTTCTGTGGTAGAAGGAGCCTCCTCCTTTAGAAAAAATACTGCCAACTGCCATGTTGCTTCACCCGACGCCCCTTCCTATCATCCCATGATTTACAAGTGGATTTATCTTTCCTATTAACTGAGTTATCTTCTCACGTCCGAGCACCTCCTAGAACCACAATGGGAGAGTCTTTGATATCATCTTGGAAGCTCATTTATTTTCTATTATAATGTGTGATTACAACCATTGTTTATCTCTTGCATTCAGGGTGCCTACTAGGTGCCAGGCCAGAGGGTGCTAGGTGTTTTCCACATTTTTTTCTATGTTCTTCACAACTTTTTTTTGCAATCTATAGACATCATTAACCTCATTTTACAAATGAAAAAGAGGGACTTGGAGAGACTGAGGAAGTATATTTAACTAGTAAGTGGGCTCAATCTTCCTCCCTCTCCGTTTTGTGATGTGGCATCTTCACCAGCCGGTGGGGAAGCTCAGCTCATGCCTTACATAGAAAAGCCAGATCCTCCCACATGTGAATCAATATTTCCAGGGCAAATTTGTCTCCAAATTCTGCTACTTCATCCCTCAAAATGAGTCTTTTGTTTATGAATTTCATTCTTCCCACTATTTCCCCAGAACAAGTCTAAACGATCTAAAGGTTTGTTTGAAGTCATAAATTGTTCTCCTTACCTCTTGTCTCCTCCTATTGATATATTTTGCACACACAGCCAACTTAAGGTCTTTAATCAATTTTATTGAGGATATATATATATATATATATATATATATATATATATATACACACACATATATATAACCTATTTTAAGTATTAGTTTTGACAAATACATATATATATATATATATATATATACTCATAACCAAAACCACAATCAAGATATAGCACATTTCATCATCTCAAAAAGTTCCATCATGCCTCTTTGCTATAAATTCTTCCAATCCCCACCTCTAGCCCCAGGCAACACTGATCTGCTATATGTTACTCAAATTAATTCTTGTAAAACACAATTTTTAGCAAGTCACTTCCTTACTCAGACTCTTCCAGGGGTTCCCTGTTTTAGCTAAGACAGAGCTTCCCAATTCGTTAGTGTAGAAGTCATTTCTATAACACACCGGGTACATGAAGGTCAGAGGTGACTGGCCAGCCTAGGTCTTGCCTGGCTAAGGGAGGACTACAGGGAAGCAATAGTTCAGCACACAGGGTTGGCTGTAATATACAGTAACTTACACAAAATAGAAGTGACTTTATATTTAATAAAACATACGTGTGTGAGTAGCCCAAGTCTTGGTTGCCTGAGGGTGTCAAGGACTCAGACTCCTCTCTGGCTACTCGGCTGTGCCACGGTGTTCTCCTTATTCACCTGGTCTCAGGTGGCACACTCTACTTTCACAGTTCAGGCAGCAGGCTGGAGAAAAGTGGAAAGTGAAAGGGGAAGAGGCATGCCTCTTCCCTTTGAGGACATACCCAGAAGCATACACGGCTTTCATTCACATCTCATAGATGGAGGGGTGGGTGGGAAATAGTCTTTGTTCCAGATACCCATGTAACCAGTTAAACCAGGAAATTTGATGACAATAGAAAGAGGGGAAAGTGGGTATTTGTGTCAACCAGCAATCTCTGCTGCATTCCTAATTACCTGCAGGATAAAATCTTCCACTTGAACTTATTCTTCCAAACCTATCCCCTAAAACTTTTCCACTTGTCACTATACACCTCCAGATGAGCCAATCATGGTTCACTCATTGCCTCTATCATCCCACACATCCCATGCCTCCTTGATTTTGCTTGCATTGTGGTGCTTCCCTGACATGCCTTCACCTCCACAAGTTTACCTTGCACTCAACCTTTTAGGTCCTAGCTCAGCAGCTACTTCCTATGTGAAGCTTTCCTCTACCACTTCACCCCACAGCAATCTGCCCTCCTCTGAGCTCAGTATTTATTTGTTGCTAGTTTGGTCCTTGCATTTTCTATTTTATATTATTTTTCATTTATAATATTCATATTTTATCTTTATACATCTGGTCTCTCTTGAGAGAAAATATTATGCCATTTCATATCCCACTCAGCATTTTGCATAAGCCTAGACAGTGTTTCTTATGTATGTTATTAATCTATTCACTGTGTATACAGCAAAATATGCATGAATTGTGAGTTGGTTAAATGAATCAAAAGCTATTGTCCAAAATGATTCCAAGAAGGAGGAACTGCTCTAAAGGAGGTCATCTGTTCTTGAGTGAGATAGGACACTGGGTTATCAAAGGCTAAGTACTTTTTAGCTATAAATGGATGTGGATTGGATATGCAGAATGCATTTAGAGCTTGGCCAAGTCTTATAAATGTCTGAGTGAACTATTAAATTGTACCTGTGGCCTAATAATATAATAGTGTCTTAGATTTATAAAATGCTTTTATGCCTAACACGCAATCCTTGAACTTTTAAATCTACATTTGTTTAACCGGGAGTGTACAGAGTAAAAGCTGAGTACACCTCCCTGAAGAAATCTCTGGAGAGTTGGAGATTGGAGCAGATCACTACTAACGTTGCAATTTCCATGCAAATTCCAGGAAGTAACTTTAAAAAAATATGTGGTATCCAAAACTTTTTTGCTGAGTGGGTCAAAGTGTTTCATTTATTCTTCTCGTAATTCCAAGGAAGTCAGTTTTATAATAAAGGTAAGGTAAGTATGGATCAACAATGTTAAGGAACACGCCCAGAATTATATTGGGTTGGCCAAAAAGTTCGTCTCGGTAAGATGTTACGGAAAAACCTGAACTACATTTTTGGCCAACCCAATATAATCAGTAAGTGATATTGCTGAGAGTTTAACAGGTTTGTTTAAATTCAGAGTCCATGCTCTTAACTACTTTACAAGAGAGCTATTGTATTAACAAATTTCCTAAATTATTTTTAATTTCTTGGTCATGACATATTGTCAGTTTAATACATTGCTGAATTTTACTAACTTGTATTTCTTCTTGATTTTCTGTGTATATTCAGAAGCTATACTCATTTGTTTCATATGTGTGTGACACATTCATTTTTTAAAAATTTTAATTTATTTTTGGCTGCAATGGGTCTTCAATGTTGTGCGCAGACTTCCTTTAGTTGCATCAAGCCAGGGCTACTCTTTGTTGTGGTGTGCGGGCTTCTCATTGCGGTGGCTTCTCTTGTTGCAGAGCACGAGCCTTAGCTCTCAGACTTCAGTAGTTGTGGCATGGGGACTCAGTAGTTGTGGCTTGCAGGCTCTAGAGCACAGCCTCAGCAGTTGTGGCACATGGCCTTAGTTGCTCCGCGGCATGTGGGATCTTCCTGGACCAGGAATCGAACCTGTGTCCCCTACATTGGCAGGTGGATTCTTAACCACTGTGCCACCAGGGAAGTCCTGACACATTCTTTTTTTGTTTGTTTGTTTGTTTTGTTTTGTTTTGTTTGCAGTATGCGGGCCTCTCACTGTTGTGGCCTCTCCCGTTGCAGAGCACAGGCTCCGGACGCGCAGGCTCAGCGGCCATGGCTCATGGGCCTAGCCACTCCGTGGCATGTGGGACCTTCCCGGACAGGGGACAAACCCGTGTCCCCTGCATCGGCAGGTGGACTCTCAACCACTGCGACACCAGGGAAGCCCAACACATTCTTTTTTGATAGATATTATCTAAAGGACAAGCTAGAGTCCTTTAAATGTATTTAATTAAAATCTTATTTTAGTTTAAAAATTTGGAAGGTATACACCCTGTCTTTGTTTCTATAAGAAAAGAGATTCTTTAGTCTAACCCTATCAACATTAAGAGTGCAAAATAAAACTTCCACTTCCAGCCAAGATAGAATAACAGGGACCAAATTTACCCTCCTGCCTGAAATACATAACAATAATGAAATATTTGAAACACAGTTTTTAAAACACTGGACATCAAGCAATAAAGTATAGTGATCTATAAGAGACTGGTAACAAATGAGGTGAGTCCTGTGGTTTTCCCAACTCGTTGCCTTGAGAGAGCTTCCAAGATGTGGTGAAAGAAGGGAGAATCTAAGTAGAGCCTAGGGAAGTCCATAATGAGAAAAGGTGGAGCTCAGAATACCAGGAGACCAGGGCAGTAAGAGTTTGGAGGACAGGGTGATGGAAGAGAGAGATGCACAAACAAAAAGCCCAGTGGATATGTAGACTGTCCCCTTTGAGTGTTCAGAAGAGTACCGCTTAGCATATTCAAAAGAATTAGAGTAAATGGTGCCTGGTGCCCACATAGGAATGGGAATTGTGCTGTTTCACCAGCAGACTAGAAAGCCTCATGATTCACAGGGAAGTGGGTGGAGTACTCAGAAAGTCTCACTTCAGTAGTGGAGAATAATTAGCCTTCAAATAAATATGGCTCTACTGGCATCAAACACACCAAAAAAGCAAGACCCTGGATTATGATATTGTTTCCACATAATATAACTACATCTAAAACAAAGCTCAAGAATATTTAAGGAAATATAAACGTTTCCTTGCTGGAGCACTCAACAAGGGAACATTCATAAAATCTGATCTCCAACCAAAGATTATCAGCTAAACAGCAAGAAAATGTGACCCTTGATGAAGAGAAAAACATAAATTGAAATAGATCCAGAATATATGTTAAAGTTAGCAAACATATTAAAAGAATAATTATTGTGGTAGTCCATGTTTTAAAAAATTATGTAGAGCTAGGGAAGATATTTAATAAAGACAAATTTATAGAGATGAAAACTATAAAGTGTGACATGAAAGATATGCTGGCTAGAACTAACAGCAGATTACCACTGCAGAAGAAAAGACTAATGCATTTCAAGACGTAGCAATATAAATTACACCAATAGGAAGCCAGAGAGAGGAAAAAAAAAAATCAGAAACAGTGAAAAGTGCATCATCGAGCTGTGACCAGTTCAAATGGTCTAACATACATGTAACTGGCATCCTCAAAGGAAAGGGGCAAAAGAAGGATTTGAAGAAATAATGTTAGAAAAATTCCCGAGTTTGATTTTAAAAGATCCAAGAATATCAAAGAACCGCAACCTTGATATTCAACCAAAACATGAAAAAAACTAGACCAAGGCACAATATAATCAATTTGCTCAAAACCAGTGATACATAGGCAATCTTGAAAGGAGCCAGAGGTAAACAGTCTTATGCAGAGAAGAACAAGCATCAGCATGACAGTCAAGTTCTTGACAAAACAATGTATGCAAGATGGCAGTGGAACAATATCTGGTGTTGAAAGAAAACATCATCAAACTAGAACTCTCTACCCATAAAAAATATCTTTTCAATGGTGATAAAATGAAGACTTTTTCAGACATACGAAAGCTGAAAAAAATCCATTGCCAGAAGACCATACTACAAGAAATGTCAAAGGATAATAGAGGGCCTACTGCATGAGTAAATATATAAGAATTTTTTCTTATTATACAAGGCAAGAAAAAGAAATAAAAGGAATCCAGACTCTCTTTATTTGCTGACCACATGATTGTCTCTGTGGAAAATCCAATGGAATCTACAAAAGAACTACTAGAACTAATAAGCAATTTTAGTAAGAATGCAAAATACAAAGTCAATATGAAAAAATAAATTGTTTTCTATATACTACATACAGAAATTGAAATTTAAAAGTACCATTTACAATTACATTAAAATACTAAAAGTTAAAGATATTTCTTGGAATAAAAAAATATGTGAAAGACTTAAACATTGAAAACTATAAAACATTTCTGAGAGAAATTAAGGAATACCTAAGTAAATGAAGATATATAGCATGTTCATGAATCAGAAGACTTATTATTGTTAAGATGATAATTTGCCCTCAGTTGATCTCTTGATTCAATATAATCTCCATTAATATCCTAGAAGTTGGTTTTGTAGAAATTAACAAGCTAATTTTCAAATTCATATGAAATGCAAAAGAATTAAAATATTTTTAAAAAGTTGAAACATAAGAACAAAGTTCGAGGATGAATACTACTGGATTTCAAAAAATATTATAATGCTATCAAGACTATGTGGTACTCATGTCAAAACAGACAAATAGAGCAATGAAACAGAATGAAAAGCCCAGAAGTAAACCCTACATATAAGAACAACTAATTTCTGACAAAAGTGCAAAGGCAATTCAGTGGCAAAGTGCAAAGACAATTTAGTGGCAAAGACAATTTAGTGGTAAAAGGATAGTCTTTCCTTTCAACAAATAGCACTGAAAAATTTAGATATCCATACAGAAAAACAAAAAAAACTCCCCCCAACCCTGCGACTTTGTTCCATACCTCAGACCATGAACAGAAGTAATTCAAAATTGATCACAAACATAAATATACAACTAAAACAATACTTCTAAAAGAAAATATAGAAAAAATTCATAACCCCAGATCAGGCAATTTCTTAGATATGGTACCAAAGCATATTCCTTTTCCTATTGTGTACCTATGGATATTCAAAACAATATCGGTAATAATCAAAAGAATTATTCTGAGTGAAAGAGGCCAAACTATAAATAGTGCATACTATGAGATTCAATTTATACAAACTCTAGAAAATGCAAATTAATCCATAGTGACAAAGGCAGATCAGTGGTTGCTTTTGAGAGGATATGGAGGGAGGGAATAAAAATGGGCATGAGGAAACTGTCATGGGGATGCTAGGAAATTTAGGAGGTGTCTTAAGCTCTGACAGTGTTTGAACCCCATTTCCCATAGGCTAGGTCTCTACTGGCCTGTTTGGACTGTGGTTCACTTCTTACCTTTCTCCTACTTGAACTGGATGTTCTCAGTCCTGCCCTGAGTTTTGCTGACATTTTCTTTGTTAACCATTTGAGCAATTTATGAACCCTAGTGTCTAGTCATTAACAGTTTATTAGAACTTTGCATAATTTCTCCTGCTTTACTTCAAGGTAATTTTGCCTGGACAGAGCTGAATAAATCAAATGTTGAGCCTGCTCTTAAGCTTGGTCAGTTAGGACCTTGCAATGATTCAGCGACAAGCTAGGCAATCAGATGCAGTATCTCTTCCATTCCTCAGGGATTTCATTTTGCTCCAGCCCAGAACATCTCTATGGTGCTCTCAGAATATATTCTTTGTCTTATTCTTAAAAGAAGGTTTAACAAAAATAGGCCTATAAATAAAGATCTTTGATTGATCTAGTAAAGAAAGACAGAAAGCATCTGTTACTTACTGAGGAAGGAGAAAGTTCCCCCTGTTTTAGAATTCATGGTTTAAATGCTTGTCAAAGGTCAGGATCCTGTAGCTCAAACAGTTAAAGGGGAAAAAATTGATGCATTTTCCAGAATTAAAAATTAAGCCTTGGGCTATTACCTTTTATATATTATGGACTAAGTGTGTGAGAGTTTAACTGCCCTTGTGTTGTTAAGTTCTCCACACATGCATAGCTTAGAAATCTATTTCCCTCTGGAAAGCTGTGCTCTGGCAAAATTGAAGAAAATTGCTGTGATGAAGGTATAATGTGCTATTATTCTGCTTGAGGTTCAGTATGAAATAATCTGACAATCAGATGTCTAATGATGGTTCCTAATTTCCTTCTATTCTCTCCTTGTTTTCTTTGGAATTCATCTTCTCATTTTTCTCTTGCCAAGTTTGAGAACAATTCAATTCAATTTAGTGAGATCTATTGAACATCTGCTATGTAAAATAAGTTGCGCTGGACCCTGTGAAGATCAGAAAAACAAAATAAGTTATAATCCCTGCCTCAAGGAACGCACAGTTTAAGTGAGAGATAGGCAAATGCACATGGAATAGTTAACCAGTGCCTGGTACAGTTCCTGGCAACTGAAGGTACTCATTAATGTGTGAATTGAATTAAAAACCCTGAAAAATAGTGTAAGCCTAAATGCAAAGTGTGTGGTACAGATACAGGATTTCAGAAATAGCAAGACATCAAAGTAGGCTGAAGTTTTGGCGCACCATGGAAAAATTGTACTTGTGGTGAGGCAAATTTTAATGAGAAAAAAATGAGAAGGATATTTCAGGTTAGGGTCATTATAAGGAAATCAAAGAGATGGGTGTTAGCATCGTGTGTGTCCACAGCAGAGAGAAGCCCTTTATGACTGGAGAAGATAAAAACACAGAAGTAGGTTGGGGTCAGATAATGGAGGGTCTTGTACAAATTTTGGACTGTATTCTGAAGATTCTGAGGACGTGGAGAACCCCACATGGGTATTTATCAGCAGAGCCTTATTTTTGAAATCTGCTTTTATATAGCATGGAGGATAGATGGAAAGAAAAGTACTCTGAAGGGTGGGAGAACTGAATGTAGAAATACAGAAACTGGGTAATGACATCTTGCAGTATTCTGTGTCTAGCATCGTTGAGAAAAAAGAAACCAGCCTTGGAAAGTAGCAAACAATGAAACTCACAAATTGTGAAGAAGAAATAAAATTTGACTTCCTGACATGCAAGTCAAAAATTCAGGAGAATACAGTCCCAGAGACAGAAGAGAAAACTCGAAGGTGGAACTGATGTAAAAAAGATTTTGTTTTGGATTCAAGTTTGAGATTGTCATGGCAAAGTCAGGATGATACAGGTTCTTAAAGGAGAAGCTCCAATTAGATGTTTAATAGTGATGAGCTTAGAGCCTTGGAAACAATTGGATTATATTCTGTCAACTCCGCAGCGTCTCTGTTTCCTCATTCTCCTATGTTTCATAGGAAATAAGTCTGGAGATCATTCCTCAAAATTTCCTTCTTATATGGCTTCTGGGTCAGAAGGCTCAGTGTTCACTTAATCCTGTGGCAGCTGTAGTCTGACTTCTCACTGGTGGCCTCATTGCTGTGAGCAACCACTTCTAGACTTCTGGCCACCTTCTGGCCTTATTTCTGCTTCCTCTAGCCCTCAAGTTGGGTATGCTTCTAATTCCCTGTCTTAAATCCTTTTCTACTCAAAATTTCTGGACTGGAGTCCTCTTTTCCTCATAAATTCTGACACAAAAGCACATTCTACGTGAGGAGATTATGAGCAATGACAGAGACTGAGCAGTATTTGTGTGTGTGTTGGAGAAGTACAACCAGTGAAAGACACAGAGAAGCAATGGTCAGGAAATTAGGAAAAAAAATGAGCACATCTTGTAAGAGAGGCTACTTAAGGGAAAATTGTGAGGAGAGACGTGATTGTTTTTTTTAATCGGGTAAAGGGAAAAAATAAAGAAAAGGGATTGCACGCTGAGAAAGTGGTGTCATATTTGTCAAGGTGAAGGACAACTTGCAGGAATTCAGTTTCCCTGTATTAGTATTCCCACACATTTAATTACAGCGTTAATGAGAATGATATTACCAAAATAGCAGGCCAACATAATGTTTGGTTGCACAAACAGATGATCAAGATCCCTGGAACTTGATTACCACAGAGAAGCCAGAGTCTTCAAAGCCCTGAATTAATAAATGGAATCTATAGTACTGCCCTGCCATATAAAAACAAATTGCTTCTTTGGTCTTTACTAATTGGTCTAGAGAAAAAGCATTTAGCAGATTTAATACCAACATGCTATTAATCACATTTTGACCAACAGTGCAAGAGGCAGCACTACTTGGTTATAAAAGTCCACATAAGTCTACAAGATCCATGTGTCTTTGGCATAGACCGTGTAGGTGAATTAAATGGAGAGGACACTATCAAATTTGATAGTGGCACTCATCTCTGACATATTTTTGGTGATTTTTGAAGGGAGGGGGCTATTCCAACCACTGTCATTTGAGCCTTCCTGCTTTACAGTCTTTACTCCTTGGATCAAAGAGCTACAGTGGCTATATTTTCTGTTGTTGAAGCATGATTTACATTCAGAAGCTGCATAGGTAAGCACAGGTGCGTTCACACACCCACTTGGTCCACTGTGAGATGGACTCTGACATTTGCATTCCTTTCCCTGTATTATAACCCATTTAATGTAGGTCACTGACTTCCGTAATTCCCTCCTCTGAGTACTGGGCCACACTGATGCATAGGATCTCCCCAGATTAGTGTTAGCTCAGAGCCAGTTCAATAATCTCTGAAGAGTCTGGTATTCCTCTTTCCCCAGTGCACAGCCACACTGGTAAATGACTGCAGGTACCTTTGGGAAACTCAAGGAAGAAGATTTACACAACTTTCTTGTGGTAGTGTGGCAAGGGGGATCCTTGAGGGAATCTGGTTCTCCTTTCATTATGGGACCACATTTACAAACTGGCTCAAATCTGCGAACTGAGTGACACATTGTGATTCTCCATGGTGTCAGTTAAAGACTCTGCTCACAAGAATTAAAGATTAAAAATGTTTTTCCTATATTATACAGTGTCCAAATATATTTGTTCTAGGAACACCAAAGATCTCTGTGGGTTAAGCAGAGATCAATTAGCCACTACCAAATATCTCTATGGGTTAAACTATTTTGATTACTGCTCTCTAATCCTGCTACCTATGTGGATCGTCACCTCCAGCTGTCCCTTAAGACTGTGAATCAGGGAGCCCGTTTCAAAGGGAGCATCTCTCAACATCATTGCTGGCTTAAAGCACCCTGAGCTTTTTAGGATGTTGGTCCTTTCCTTACCAGTATATACCTCCATGCATTGGTAAATGTAGTATTTTCTGAACACTCCCTTGGACTAGACTTACTGGGTTGGTGAAAGGGACACACATGACAAATTCACTCCAAATTCCTGCCTCCCTAAGCATTTGAATGTGTCCATCTACAATATACCAAAGACATTCTGGCATCTCAACTTCATTTAATTTGTGTGTGTGTGTGTGTGTGTGTACATATATATATATATATATATATATATATATATGTAGAAGAAACTATTGATATGTAAAGGGACAGTGTAACTTACAAATCTCAGGTAAGGCTTGTGCCTGAAAAGGGAAGGAGGAAATTGGAATCTGAAATGCTTCACCTGTCTTTTTAATGCTTCATTTCTTAAAAATATCTGAACCAAACAAGGCAAAACATTAACATTTGCTGGGTCTTAGTGGTGAGAACACAAGTGTTTGTTTATTCTTCCTATTTTTCAGTGTTTTAAAAATATTTCATATTAAAAATATTCTAAAATCTCAAACAATCAAGATGAAGCCAACGGTTGCAAGTAAACATGTTTGTAGCACAGATCACATCACAGGGGTTTTGGAAAAGTGATTCTTAAAATAAAGGCCTTTAAAAAGAATTGATTACAAAAAAATTAACTTCTAAGAAGACAAAGACAAAAATAGATGAAATTTATGTTCTACTTTAACATTTTTTATGAAGAGATGCTAATTCTCCATGTTTCTTTGATTAGTTAGATGGATCAATCTTGCCATTATGATGGTTTTATTCATTCATTCTTGGAGATCAGCAGCTTCGCCTAGGAATGCCCTTTTCCTTTATATTAAAGGTTAGGAAAGGAAGAAGCTAATAAAAAAGAAAAATTTAAGTCCAAAGTCACAGTTATCTCAATAACCAAGCATGAACACATATATTTTGCTTATACACATTTCACCTCAAAGTGTGGGTTTTATGTGTAAGTGGCCTTTAATACAATCATCTGCTTACCACTGACTGCTATGATTACTATGATTCTTTCTGATGATTTTAACAGAGAGAAATGGGAGTAGAAACTGATGCTGAAAACTCTAGTTAACCCGACTCGGAACCAACAGCCCTTCCCTGAGATTTTCTGTGTCTTTAATTCGATAAAAATAGTTCAGACCAAGAATTATCAAAGAGGAGAAAGAACAAGGCTTCTAATAATCATTTATGAAAGAAAAATAGAAGAACAGCTGAATCAGGTGCATGAAGCTACATGGAGACACTTCGGTAGAAATGTGTGCTTTGGAGTAAAATGTGCTGAGCTCATACAATATATGAACAGTTTGAAAGAGGAACATTCAGGGTCACCTGAATAAATGTATTCTATCCTCAAACAAACCACTGACCTCTAATCAGCAATTTCTATCAACACACCACTAACAGAGGGAGTAGACAGGATCGTCCTAAAACCTTGTCATTTGAAAGGGCTTTGCACATATTTTACCTTATTTAACCCTCTCATCTCTCTGTGGGGCGGGCAGAAGTTCATTTCAGAGATGTACACATTGAGGTGCAAAGGCTGGATACATTTCCCAGGTCTCACAGCCAGGTGGTGGTAGAGCCTGGGCTTCTGGGTTTTTCCTTTCCGTCTCACCGACTCTTCCTTCTCCTTATTCTTTCCATGTTTTCTTGGTCTTGACCTTCGAATTTTAGGGAGATTGGGAAACGTTTAAAGCAATTCCTTTTGGGAATCCTTTATGAAACATAGTATATTGACCCTATGGGGTTGTGTTTCATCACCAGAAATACTGATTCAGGTAGGTAGTACTTTGACCAAAAATAACTGAAGGTGGAAGATGTTGCCCACACATGGATCCATGCCACAATGGTTCATTTCTGTGTGGATAAAAGATGCTCTCAATTCTGGTCTCTCCAAATACGCTTAGCAGGTATGATTTTTTTTTTTTTTTCTCTTCAGAGTAAAGCAGTAAGAACAGTAGAGGGGAAGCTTATTACACACAGTTACACAGCATTTTCTGTCTTCTATGCTGAGGAATTAACTATTGTTTCCTAACATACTAAGCACAAAACTCAGTGGCTTAGTTACCAAAGGGGAAAGTGGGGGAGGGATAAATTAGGGGTTTGGGATTAACATATACACACTACTACATACAAATAGATAACCAACCAGGACCTACTACATAGCACAGGGAACTCTACTCAATATTTTGTAATAACCTATAAGGGAAAAGAATCTGAAAAAGAATATATATAAAACTGAATCACTTTGCAGAAACTAAAACAAGATTGTAAATCAACTATACCTCAATTAAAAAAAAACGTAGTGGCTTAAAACAACAAATATTTATTTATTATTTTTTTAATTAATCAATTTATTTATGGCTGCGTTGGGTCTTTATTGCTGTGCTACTCTTCGATGCGGTGCTCAGGCTTCTCATTGCGGTGGCTTCTCGGCACAGAGCGCTGGCTCTAGGCATGCGGGCTTCAGTAGTTGTGGCTCACAGGCTCTAGAGCGCAGGCTCAGTAGTTGTGGCCCACGGGCTTAGCTGCTCCGCGGTGTGTGGGATCTTCCCGGACCAGGGCTCGAATTCGTGTCCCCTGCATCGGCAGGCGGATTCTTAACCACTGCACCACCAGGGAAGCCCAACAACAAATATTTATTATCTCACAATTTCTGAGAGCTGCTCAACTGGGTGGGTCTAGCTCAGGGTCTCTCATGAAGACATTGGATGACAAAGCAGTTATCTGGAGGTTCGACTGGGAGCAAAGTATCTAATTCCAAGTAGGTTTACTTAAATGACTGGCAAGTTGAGACCAGCTGTCCACTGTCCTCTCTATGTCGGTCACCTCACAGCACAGCAGCCAGCTTGCTTCAGGGCAAGTGAGGTGAGAGAGAGTGAGAATGCACTAGAAAACTCAGCCAAGATGAAACTCTCATCCTTCACGGAGACTTTCTTCTACTTTCTTTGCTGCCCCTCCTTCTCTGTTTGCCTTCAAGTGTTGGACAGTCCCCAGCTACTCAGAGCTTTTTTTTTTTTTTTTTTTTTGCGGT